>NC_079909.1:5678-113343 GCF_024868665.1 Triplophysa rosa | reverse complement strand
CCCAGTTGGTAAACTTTGATCCGACCAGACCCTCCAACAGACATGATAACATAATAATGTTAATAATAATAATAATTACATGCAAGGGGACCCGCGGTGTACAAAGTATGTCGATAGAAATAGCTCATAATAAAAATAATAAAAACATAACGCTTCATTGTGTATGTTCTTTATACATCTCTGAAAACAAAGTTATGTACTGTATATTATATTGCATTTCTGTAACGTCCACCCAATCGGCCCCGACCAAACCCACCGCATCATCTCTCTTCCCCAATGTTTCACGCTCACAATCCCCGGACTATTGATCACTGGACTCCATTACCCATAATGCATCACATCCCAGCAGCCATCTTGATTGTTCCGCCACCTGTCATCCATTACTCGGACAATATTTAAATGCACACCTCACTTGTAGTTTTGTCACATCTGGTTGTTTCTTTGTGGGATTGCCACCGTGTTTTCTATCTTCTTGCCTCTGTTTTTTGGAAGTTATACCTTGTGTGTATCAAGCGGATTATACCTTCCTTCTTGGATGTTTTTTGATCTTTTTTAGTTCCTGTTTGCCTGTTAGAAATAAATCTCACTTTGGACAAGGATTTGGTAGAGTGGCATCATTCTTCAGGGTTAACCCCTTACAATTTCTGTCAATAGATTCTCCAAAAAATTGCACATTGGACCTTTAAGGCAGTTTTTTCTTCCACTTGTAATTGTACAATCCAATCTGTAAATTGAGAAAATGTCTCAAAACCAAATATCTTAATATGAATAAATGCAACTTTGCTAACTAATGTATGTAAAAAGGTTTACATTTTATGCATTCGGCTGACACTTTTATCCAAAGAGACCTGTTGTATGTATAGAGACCTCATAAACCCTTTATACCACAATGTGGTTTCATCCCAATAGCCCTGTAAAATTTCACATATTTATTAAATTAAATAAAACACCAGTTTGTGGGAGAAGCATTTTGTTGCAGCTGAAGTCAACTGAAGCGCTTACGTGTAATTGATTAATCTTGTCTTATTGAGTTTAAACGCAGTTTCGTTGCTTTGTTTACTACCACGTTTTTGTCACGTGTTGAAGTCGCGTTTGTTCTCATGCTGGTTTCGTTTGTTATTGGGAGATATTGGAAGGTGTGTCCTGCTGAATTCAATTGCGTGATTCAGACGGGGTATATAAGTGAATTGACACCGCAGCAGCCTAATCATGTGAACACCGAAGAGCATAAAGACCATCGACTGTACCTGCGCGATTCCAGTGAGCAAGGACACCGAGAAGGCACTTGAGTATTGCACCTCAGTATTAACCTTTTGCACTTCTATTTATTCTCTTCTTGTTATTTGCTATTCCTTATTCCCCATTTTTGACTATGTGTTTTCAAATCCCTACTGTCACAATTTTTCATTAGCATTTAAAGATTATCCATTAATTGACTCTATTGAATCTTCATCTGTGTTAATGGCGCCAGAAGAACTTCTTGATTTGTTCAATAATGCTTGTTCTGATATTCTTGACCATATTGCGCCATTCAAGTTAAGGAAGCCAAAGAGACAAACTCAGCCATGGGTAAATGATAATACACGGTTACTTAGGAAGGAGTGCAGGAAAGCGGAACGAAAATGGCAGAAAGATAAGCTTCAGGTATCATATGAGGTTCTAAGGGAGTGTTTAGGTAAATATGAAAATACAGTGAAATTATCAAGAGCAGAATATGTTTCATCAGAAATTACACGCAATATTCATTGTCCACGGGTACTATTTAAAACAATGCAGCACTGGCCCTGATCCATCGGCTGCTATTTATGAAATGTTTTTAAATTTCTTTGTTAAGAAAATCGATGAAATACGGCTGTCGATTATATCATCACTATTTGATATTATTTCTGTAAAAACTCCATTGCTTCACAGCTTATCTCAATTTGAGCCAGTCTCTCAGTTATTTAGGGGTTGTTGTTGCAAATTTAAAACCTACTTCTTTGGCTAATGATGTGCTTTCTCCTAAGCTGTTCATCAACCTCATAGACACTGTAGCGGTTTTAGCTAATGTTATTATATTGATGAGCAAAGCTCACCAAATATGGTTCTCCACCAGATCTTTCAAGATCACATCCATGAAATGAGTTATTTAAAACATCAATTTCAGTCAAGGAATTAGTTTAGCTCAAAGGAAAATATGTATAATAATCGTGATCAAATATACATATTTTACGGTCTCTGATTAGTAATATAAAGCATAACAATACTTGCCTCAATGATATTATATACTTTACATTATCTCGTGGCCATAAGTAACGTGACTTTACCAAACAGGATTTAGAGCAAAGGTAGCGAATCGAAACAGTAAAAGGGACCAAGCTTGTGAACGTGAATACAGAAAACCCATCACAAATGAATATATATGGTTGTTTATTAAACTCTACTCTACATGGTAAACAAAACAATGACGATCGCATAAAACAAACAAGTACATGAAACACAAAACACAAACGAGGACAGAGAGAGAGAGAGAGAGAGAGAGAGGGCATGGCAGTGATTTCTGAACACCAATAAAAATCATCTCTAACAAAGAGGCACAGACTTAACGCAGCTATTCTATGAATAGAAATAGATACTTGCAAGCTCTGTGCTGGACCGATATCCGTATGCGCGTGTAGAGATGGAATTGTTCAAAAGGTTTCAGAAGGCAAGTCCTGCAGAAAGTTGTGGGCCTCGTGATCGGCTGCATGGCTTAACCACGTGGCAGCAGAAGTCCATTGTTCCTTCTTTTTCCCACAGTGGGAGGAAAGAGACGCCACCAACCAAGTTTTGGGGGCAGGTATAACAGAAGAGAAGAGAGGAAGTGCTTTTCAGAGCAGGCTCGATATTTAACCTCATGAGAGGGCATGCCCTCCTGAGTTTGAATCGACCAATCAGAGTTGAGCAGGGAAGAGGTTCTTTTTCCACTCAACAACTAATTTGCATCTTTATGACCTCCTGGCAACTTTACAAAATACCATTCCAAATTATAACATAATGAAAAGAAAGTGTTCTATGGTCACACAATATATATAAACAAGGAGGAATTGTAAAGACAAACATTTATATATCAAATATGCTAAGGTTTGAATTGCATCAAGACATGATTCATTCGGAGGTACGAATACAAACAAAGCCTGAATTAACTTGCCTTTTTAACAATTACAGATTATTTAAAAATGGCAAGAGCGACAACATATAACCTAGATATTTAGATATATTTATAGAAAAGTACAGTTGAATCACACAAGTTCCTATTTGTCAGAGAAGTTTCTCTAGGTAGCCTCAGATGTTAAGTTAGAGATGAGACAGAGAGACTTCTCACCTCTGCTTTGAAGCTTAGGAGTCGTAAAATATCCCACAGAGAAACAAAAGGGGTTATCAACACTGTCGGTGAGAGCACCAACCCAAGTCCAGGCCCCCTGGAAAAGATCTGACTCCGTCTTGGTTTCTTGATATCAACATCAAAAGACCAAAAGAGAGTGGAGGGAGTTTATGGCTCTTCTTTCAATGACTCCGACCATTTGGCTTATGCTAAATTCTCTACGCACTATTGGTCCAAGTATTCTTCAAATTATAAATGGTAGTCTGGCTAGTGGCTGTGTTCCTTCAACCTTGAAGCATGCGGTTGTCCAACCGCTTCTTAAAAAGTCCAACCTTGATCCAACAGATCCAAATAATTTTCGGCCAATATCTATGCTGCCTTTTTTATCGAAACTATTAGAGAAAATTGTTTTTAGTCAACTAAATTCATTTTTAGCAGATAATGATATTTTTTTATGAATTTCAATCTGGTTTCAGATCAGGTCACAGTACAGAATCTGCTCTTCTTAGAGTAGCTAATGATCTTTTAGTAGAGGCCGATTCTGGGAGTAACGTTGCCTTAGTTTTGCTGGATCTCAGTTCAGCATTTAACACGATTTATCACTCTATTTTAAATAGAGTGTGGGCATTCAAGAAACTGCCCTAAGCTGGTTTACCTCTTATCTTCAAAATAGAACCTTCTCTGTAAAAATTGGAAACTTCAGTTCATCCAAAGCTTCTATTACATGTGGGGTCCCACAAGGCTCCATTCTGGGACCCGTGTTATTTTCATTGTATATTCATCCACTTGGTGTTATTTTTGAGAAACATGGCATCTCGTATCATTTCTACGCTGACGACACTCAGATGTATTTACCTATAAAGTCTGGTAATGACACATCTATTAAATCACTATTTGACTGTTTAAATGATGTAAAGAGCTGGACGAATAACAACTTTCTCCAGTTAAATTAGAAAAAGACAGAAATTATTATATTTGGTACTAATAGCCGTGTAAAAACTATAGCAATGAATCCAGGTTCTCTGACATGCAATTCAAATAAATATGTTACAAATTTAGGTTTTATCTTTGATTCACAGTTAAAGTTTGATAGACAAATTAATTTGGTAGTGAAGAATAGCTTTGTTCAATTGCTAAATATCGCCAAACTTAAATCTGTTCTATCTTTCAGTGATCTGGAGAAAGTAACTCATGCTTTTATATCGTCACGTCTTGATTACGGCGATGCTTTGTACCTGGGTGTTAACCAGTCTTCACTGTCACGTCTTCAAAGAGTACAAAATGCAGCGGCAAGGTTACTCACTAACACAAAAAAGAGGGATCATATATCCCCTATTTTGGCTTCTTTACATTGGTTACCAATTCATTTTAGAATCAAATATAAGGTCCTTCTGTATACCTTTAAAGCTTTGCATGGACTGGCACCAAAATATATTTCTGATCTTATCAACTTTAGTAGCTCACAGGTCTTTGAGATCCCAAAACCAGTTGTTGCTTGAAACTCCTCGGTCAGGCTTAAAAAGCAAAGGAGATCGTGCTTTCTCAGTCGCTGCTCAAAAGTTGTGGAATAGTCTACCTCTGTCCAGTAACACTAGAGCTCCCAGAAATCTATCACTACGAGAATGGCCGAAGCTGTCATTTTGACCGCTCATAATAGACTGTACTGAACGTCAGTTTTTGCATGCAATATTTACATTCAAAGCTTTTATTGAGATTTTAGAATGAAGCTTTGAATGTCTGTTGTCATATATTATAATAAGATTACTAAAAAAAGTCAAAATCCTCAACCACATCCCAAAGTGCTAAGCAAACTCCGATGGGCGTACATAATACAATCGTTTAAAGTAAAATAATTAATTTATGCGTTTCATTTTTGTTTATAATTTTGCAAAAACTACGAGACTGCACCCGAAGGTGTGTGCCTCGCTGTGTGTCTGGTGTTCTGTTTTAGGACACCGGCAGGCGGAAGAGCAAAGTTCTTTCAAAAACAACATTTTCACTGCGGTGAAAGTCTAAACCGCAACAAATATGGATTGATGCAGAATATTTTGTTATATAGAAACATGTTGTGAATTTTAGAAATGAGAACATCTATCCTTTTTCAATATATTTTGACCTTTGGATTTTACAATGCTTAGGAGCTATAATTGGATCACACGAATCGCACCCACCACTGGAATCAAAATGTATGAATAAATGTATGTGTTTTGTTAGGATAGTTAATAATAAACATCAGGACACGAAATTAAAATTATTACAAATTAAAAAAAATATTGTTTCATAGTCAACCACAAAACTTATTGGGTAGACAAATTACTTTATTGCTAATTACAGATTTTCCAAGTAGATAAAATGATGTAAAATAAAAACAAATTTTAGAATATAATAAGTAATAAATATTACCAATATGCATGTAATTGCATAGTAAATACCTTCGTAGACACGTATGGACGTATGACAAAATTAGCAAGATCAAAAACAGTTACAAAGAATATTCACTAACCTGTAGGAAAACAAACTGATTTTGAAAGCTGCATTTCTTTTTCGCTGACATTTTGAATGTAAGCTACATTTTGGCTTAGCAATAACATAAAAAAATGGCAGATAATAAGTTGCTAGGCAACAGTGGCGAAAATCTTCAATGGCAAGAAAGAGCGCTGAAATGATACAGTGTCTGTAATGCATGTGGTCAATTTGACCGCCATGGCAGTTCGATGTAGAAATACTCAGAACTCTTTTGTGTTTTGTAATTTTAATAAAGCAACAATGTTAGAATAAAATATACATATATTTAAGAAAAGTCAGGGTACTGTAGTTATATGGGTTTTATTTCAACAAAGTTGTTACATTGCAAATTTTAAAAACGGTCAAAATGACTGCCTTGGTAGCTCTATTGTCAATAGTTCTACCTCAGTAATCATGTTTAAAACCGCCTTAAGGCATATTTGTTTGATGAGGCTGTTTGCTAGTATGTCAATTAGTTTTATCATGTGACGTTGTTTTTATATTTTATATATTTTTTCTATTATTATTATTATCACTGTTTTTGTTTTACTTAATCTATAGTACTGTTAAATTTCTGGTTCCTTACGAACACTAAATTTCTTTCTGTGTTTTGGATCACCAGTAAAATCAAATCATAAATAGGTTGGATGTTGTGAGAGAATTCTTCTGCAGATCTGGGAGCACAAAAACAAGACACAGAGAGGCATCAAGCTTTTGAACTCATTTATTTTAGAAACTACAAGTCTTTATATACGGTGCCAAAAGACATCTGGCAGGTTTCATATGTCCAGGGATTCACAGAATGACCAAATAAGGTATAGCAGGTCAGACAAAGAATGTTTAGCTTAGAAGGAATCCCCTCCTCCCAGGAATAGCCAGAAGGCATCCCTTCCTCCTACCCTATAGCCAGTAATGTAAAGTGAGCTTAACACTTCACAATTCTTGATTTTGTGGGCTTGTATTTATTTATGCGGAAATTAAATCTAACAGTTGCCCTCTTTAAGTCATTTATGACTTATCATTTAATTTTCCGCATCCATGATAAACAGTAAAAGTAAAAATGCTAAATAATAAAGAAAATTCCTAATCTAAGGACCATGTCCGGTCTGAGCAGATGTTTTACCTCTGTCCTTACATTACATCCGGATTCATGGTCATCTTATCCCCTGGTCTTGCCTGAGCAACATGGTAACCTTTCATAATCACACTTATAGATGATTTTAATGCACGGCGAATCATAGCCATAATACAGGGCCATAAGCAAAGCAAAACCAGAATGCATGAAATAATTATAAAGATTAAAATCAGCCAATGTTCGATTTTACTGAACAGGCTGGAAAAACTCAAACTCCAGTCCCATTCTTCTCCATTCCTCTCTCGGCTGGTCATCTCAGCAACTGCTCTGGTGATGTTCTTAATTCCTTGATCGATCAAATGCCCATCCGCATCATTATCTGGAACATAAGTACAACAACTATCATGTCACTTTATGGTGTAATTAGTCAGTCTCCACCACGTTTGTGGCATATGAATGTGGTGGATCGTCATGGTCTAACCATGAATCATCTTCATCTATTAATTTAATTGCTTGTGCACCGGCCAGGATCAATACCAAAAATATGACTGACATATTGAACAATTTAGACCCAAATGTGTAACAGGGGAACCTTCAGAGGTGATCGGGAAGCTATAAATGGGGCAAAATTTGCCCAGGCCCTATGTTCAGCCGACAGGTGGCCCCCTCACCCACTAAAAGAGCAAGGATCTTCTGTCTGGCGCAAGCCCTCTCACCAGTGCCCTGTTACACACTTTGGGCAGGCTTCTTAGGCCCTACAGTGTCAATTGGTGATGCGGATGTTGGCAGATGCTTCAGCCTGGATGCGTGAATCCACTGCGGTTGATGATCCGTAAGCACTCCAGTTCTCGTTACTGCGATAACTACAGCTGGGCCCAGGTATCTCGGTTCCCCCACGGCGACTGGTTTCAGACTCCGAATCAGCACCTGTTGGCCTGGAATGAAATTATGGGTGGGCTTATCTGACGGAATAGGGAGAGAAAGAGAATCATCAGCACACACAGAATTCAGTTTATCAATAAGGGTATTGTCACTACCGTTTTCGCATCCTCCTTCGCACACGCAAAAACTTCAGGCCATTTTGAAAACCTATCGACGATAGTTAGCATGTATTTTAGATTTCCGACCGCTGGCATATGAGAAAAATCTATCTGAAGGCACTGAAAAGGCGCTTCTGGAAACGGTAACGCGTCGTGTGGCGTTTTCCTGAGAGGGTTTGTTCTGGCGCATATTAAACACGAGTCTACAATTAGTTTGACCATTTTTGCTGTATCCTGTATACAATACAGGCGATTAATCATCAAAGTAACTTTAGACGTGCTGTTGTGCGATATACCGTGCTAATGTCTTATCAATACCACCAAAGACAGCTTTGGTAATGCGATTCGGCCATTTTTATCTCTTATCAAACCGTTAGCATCTGGGGCGTATCCATTTTCTGCCCAATGTTTCACGTCTCCCTGTGTGGGTTGACTGCAAAATTTTCAAATCTATGTCAGGAACGCATGATACATGTGCAAACATCATTGTTTCTATGTCCCTACTCTGCGCTCTCTGATATGGGGAAAACTCTGCATGTTCCGCGGCCCATTTGGCCATTTCATCAGCATTTCTGTTGCCAACAGCGTCTGGTTCATCTCCTGATGCATGTCCCTTGACCTTCACTACAGCTAGTTCAGATGGCAACATTACAGCTTGTAATAGATCTCCCACCAACTCTGCATGTGATATTGGTTTGCCCTCAGATGTCTGAAAATTTCATCTAGCCCAAGTCTGGGCAAAGTCTTGAACGACCCCGTATGCATATTTTCTATCCGTATAGACGGTGGCTCTTTTGCCTTTTGTTAACTCACATGCTCTTGTTAATGCAATTATTTCTGCAGCCTGTGCTGAGTTATGGTTCAGGCGATATGCCTCCACCCTCTCACCCTCCTGTGTCACAATGGCATATCCACACAGATACACTCCATCAGACGGTCTTGAACATGAGCCATCGATATATAAGTGCTCCCCCCCATCCAGGGGCGTATCTTTCAGATCGACCCTGGCCGAAGTGGACCACTCAATATCATTCATGCAATCATGAGGTACAGTTTCAGTTATCAATGTGGATAAGCCATACAGCTACTGAATTGCTGGGCTAGAAACCTAAGTGGGTTTTATGGTTAAATTTTCCGTGGCTAGCAGCGTTGCTTCATAGCCAGACCTCCTTTGGGCCGTCATGTGCTGTGTCTTCAAATTATGCAGAATAACACCCACCTGGTGAGTGGTGTATAAAATCAAAGGATTTTTTAAAACTATTTTCTCAGCTATTCTTACCATCTCCGCCGCCGCAGCCACAGCACGAAGGCATGCAGGCATACCATTGACTATCGGGTCTAATTGTTTGGACAAATAAGAAACCGGGCGTGGTTTGCCACCATGCTCTTGGGTCAAAACGCCCATTGCAACACCCATAGCCTTCCCCGCATACAAGTGAAATGACCTTGAATAGTCTGGTAACCCCAATGCAGGAGCGCACGTGATAGCAATCTTCAATGCATCAAAATGTTCTTCCGCTTCAGAAGTCCAGTTCAACGAGTCTCTCGGACCCATGCCATGTTGAATGAGACATCTTAGGCCTTAGTCATGATACGCACAGTCAGGTATCCATGCACGGCAATAGTTCACCAACCCCAAAAAACTTTGTAGCTGTATCACAGTTGCTGGAGTACGCATAGTCTTTATCAGCTGCACCCTCTCAGCTGAAATGGCCTTCAGGCCCGGTGAAATGATGTGGCCCAGGTAATGGATTTTGGGTTGCACCCACTGCAGTTTGTCATTCGAGGCTTTAAATCCAGCGGTCGCAAGCACATTGCAGACAACAATTGAGGCCAGCAAACAGTCAGCTTCAGTTTCAGCGGAGATTAAAATGTCATCACTATACTGTAGGACACATACCGTGGACGGATGATTAAATGCCCTTACTTCAATGGCAGGTGTCATGTGACAAATAACTTCAGTCCCTGAAACCCCAACAGAGCACATAGTACGATTTGTGATCGGCCCTTCATAAAATTTAGCAGAAATAGATGAACATGTAGCACCAGTGTCGATTAAAAATGAGTAATCTACCCCATTTACTTCTAAATTTACAATGGGTAGTTCATCCGTGCGATTGCTAAAAGAAAAACAAATCATTGACTGTGCATCTGGACTTACATTGCTCTGTGGGCACCCCTAAGCATGTTTTGAATTATTTTGTTCACCCCTGTTGTTCACCCATGACACCTGATATTGATCAGCAGAACCACTGCCATATAGTGGTGCTTGAGTTTGGTTGATCTGTGGTGCTCGAGGCAGGCTTCCGATATCATGTTCCTGTTTCAATCTACACGCTCTCTCCCAGTGGCCTGATTTGCCACAGTAACGACACACCCCGTACCTTTCAAGACCTCCCCTGGACCCTGGACCTGGATGTGCACACGAGGAAAAAGAAAGCAATGAGGGATACAAATTTGAGTTGGTCTGAGCATGAGTTTGGACAGAAATTACGGTTGTATCATAAGGTGGAGGTGTCTTTACAGTTGACGGCGCGCATCAATCGATATTTTGTTCGATTTATCAACACGCTCGGGACCTTGGTTCCATATTTTTTAATTTTTTGCCAAATTTCATACGATTCGCACATATTTATAATCCCACTGGGGATTACCCCATCCAGTTTTAACCATGGATTTCATTAACTCCATATCATCTTTCTTAAAAGAACCGAATCTGGGATATTTGTCAATTTGCGGTCCGGCGCTTTCAGACCATCCAGCCAAATTATCAAGAAATGGTTGTGTCCAATAACCCTTGTTATTTCTGAACATAAAATCTACCGGCGTTTCAGCTGGTAGTGGTCTAGATATTCCTTGTCCCATACTCAACGAATGAACAAAGAAAATGTTAGAAAAGAAAAGTAAAAGACGAAAACTTCCCCCACAAAATCCAACTCCTTTTTTTTCGTTACTTATTACAAGTTTGTAATAAAGTCAATATATCAAAATATGCATGCGTCATGTGCCTCTCGCCTTCAAAGGATGAAACCTGGCCCTCGGTTATCGTCACGGAGTGTCAAACGCAACTCTGCAGAAGTTTTGCCCTCTTTAAGTCATTTATGACTTACCATTTAATTTTCCGCATCCATGATAAACAGTAAAAGTAAAAATGCTAAATAATAAAGAAAATTCCTAATCTAAGGACCATGTCAGTTCTGAGCAGATGTTTTACCTCTGTCCTTACATTACATCCGGATTCATGGTCATCTTATCCCCTGGTCTTGCATGAGAAACATGGTAACCTTTCATAATCACACTTATAGATGATTTTAATGCACGGCGAATCATAGCCATAATACAGGGCCATAAGGAAAGCAAAACTAGAATGCATGAAATAATTATAACGATTAAAATCAGCCAATGTTCGATTTTACTGAACAGACTGGAAAAACTCAAACTCCAGTCCCATTCTTCTCCATTCCTCTCTCGGCTGATCATCTCAGCAACTGCTTTGGTGATGTTCTTAATTCCTTGATCGATCAAATGCCCATCCGCATCATTATCTGGAACATAAGTACAACAACTATCATGTCACTTTATGGTGTAATTAGCCAATCTCCACCACGTTTGTGGCATATGAATGTGGTGGATTTTCATGGTTTAACCATGAATCATCTTCATCTATTAATTTATTGCTTGTGCACCGGCCAGGATCAATACCAGAAATATGCTGACATATTGGACAATTTAACCCAAAGGTGTAACAGCCTTCAGAGGTGATCGGGAAGCTAAATGGGGCAAAATTTGCCCAGGCCCTATGTTCAGCCGACAGGTGGCCCCCTCACCCACTAAAAGAGCAAGGATCTTCTGTCTGGCGCAAGCCCTCTCACCAGTGCCCTGTTACACACTTTGGGCAGGCTTCTTAGGCCCTACAGTTCAATTGGTGATGCGGATGTTGGCAGATGCTTCAGCCTGGATGCGTGAATCCACTGCGGTTGATGATCCGTAAGCACTCCAGTTCTCGTTACTGCGATAACTACAGCTGGGCCCAGGTATCTCGGTTCCCCACGGCAGACTGGTTTCAGACTCCGAATCAGCACCTGTTGGCCTGGAATGAAATTATGGGTGGGCTTATCTGACGGAATAGGGAGAGAAAGAGAATCACTCAGCACAAAGATTCAGTTTATCAATAAGGGTATTTTCACTACCGTTTTCGCATCCTCCTTCGCACACGCAAAAACTTCAGGCCATTTTGAAAACCTATCGACGATAGTTAGCATGTATTTTAGATTTCCGACCGCTGGCATATGAGAAAAATCTATCTGAAGGCACTGAAAAGGCGCTTCTGAAACGGTAACGCGTCGTGTGGCTTTTTCCTGAGAGGGTTTGTTCTGGCGCATATTAAACACGAGTCTACAATTAGTTTGACCATTTTTGCTGTATCCTGTATACAATACAGGCGATTAATCATCTAGTAACTTTAGACGGCTGTTGTGCAAATATACCGTGCTAATGTCTTATCAATACCACCAAAGACAGCTTTGGTAATCGATTCGGCCATTTTTATCTCTTATCAAACCGTTAGCATCTGGGGCGATCCATTTTCTCCCAATGTTTCACGTCTCCCTGTGTGGGTTGACTGCAAAATTTTCAAATCTATGTCAGGAACGCATGATACATGTGCAAACATCATTGTTTCTATGCCCTACTCTGCGCTCTCTGAATGGGGAAACTCTGCATGTTCCGCGGCCCATTTGGCCATTTCATCAGCCTTTCTATTGATAATTGGATCACACGAATCGCACCCACCACTGGAATCAAAATGTATGAATAAATGTATGTGTTTTGTTAGGATAGTTAATAATAAACATCAGGACACGAAATTAAAATTATTACAAATTAAAAAAAATATTGTTTCATAGTCAACCACAAAACTTATTGGGTAGACAAATTACTTTATTGCTAATTACAGATTTTCCAAGTAGATAAAATGATGTAAAATAAAAACAAATTTTAGAATATAATAAGTAATAAATATTACCAATATGCATGTAATTGCATAGTAAATACCTTCGTAGACACGTATGGACGTATGACAAAATTAGCAAGATCAAAAACAGTTACAAAGAATATTCACTAACCTGTAGGAAAACAAACTGATTTTGAAAGCTGCATTTCTTTTTCGCTGACATTTTGAATGTAAGCTACATTTTGGCTTAGCAATAACATAAAAAAATGGCAGATAATAAGTTGCTAGGCAACAGTGGCGAAAATCTTCAATGGCAAGAAAGAGCGCTGAAATGATACAGTGTCTGTAATGCATGTGGTCAATTTGACCGCCATGGCAGTTCGATGTAGAAATACTCAGAACTCTTTTGTGTTTTGTAATTTTAATAAAGCAACAATGTTAGAATAAAATATACATATATTTAAGAAAAGTCAGGGTACTGTAGTTATATGGGTTTTATTTCAACAAAGTTGTTACATTGCAAATTTTAAAAACGGTCAAAATGACTGCCTTGGTAGCTCTATTGTCAATAGTTCTACCTCAGTAATCATGTTTAAAACCGCCTTAAGGCATATTTGTTTGATGAGGCTGTTTGCTAGTATGTCAATTAGTTTTATCATGTGACGTTGTTTTTATATTTTATATATTTTTTCTATTATTATTATTATCACTGTTTTTGTTTTACTTAATCTATAGTACTGTTAAATTTCTGGTTCCTTACGAACACTAAATTTCTTTCTGTGTTTTGGATCACCAGTAAAATCAAATCATAAATAGGTTGGATGTTGTGAGAGAATTCTTCTGCAGATCTGGGAGCACAAAAACAAGACACAGAGAGGCATCAAGCTTTTGAACTCATTTATTTTAGAAACTACAAGTCTTTATATACGGTGCCAAAAGACATCTGGCAGGTTTCATATGTCCAGGGATTCACAGAATGACCAAATAAGGTATAGCAGTTCGGACAAAGAATGTTTAGCTTAGAAGGCATCCCTTCCTCCTACCCTATAGCCAGTAATGTAAAGTGAGCTTAACACTTCACAATTCTTGATTTTGTGGGCTTGTATTTATTTATGCGGAAATTAAATCTAACAAGTACTATTCTGCTTTTTATCTTTATATTATTGTATTTTATACTGTATTATTGTATGAAACTGTACAGCACTTTGGTACACTCTGTGGCTTTGAAGGTGCTATATAAATAAAACTTTGATTGATTGATTGGTTTATGGAACTGCCAATCTGCTGTAAACAAAGCAGATTTCATCACAGCTATTGCTAAACACTCTGGTCTTTCTCTTTTAGCACTTACTGAAACCTGGATCAAGCCAGAGGACACTGCCACACCGGCTGCTCTCTCAAATAACTACACTTTCTCCCACAGCACACGCATATCAGGGAGGGGTGGAGGAAACGGTCTTCTAATCCCTTACGACTGGAAATTCAAACAGCTGGCACCCTCGTGTGACAACATCTCCTTCGAGTCACATGCTGTTACTATCATCCACCCTGTTAAAACTCATGTTGTAGTTATCTATCGTCCCCCAGATCAGCTTGGACATTTCTTGGAGGAGTTGGATATGCTTCTGTCATCCTTCCCCGAGGGTGGTACTCCTCTGGTGGTACTTGGAGAATTCAACATCCACCTTGAAAAACCACAGGCTGCCGACTTCAACAACCTGACTGCGTCATTTGACCTCAAGCGAGTTCCCACTTCAACAACCCATACGTCTGGTAATCAATTAGATCTTATCTACACACGACACTGCTCCACTTATCACTCCCAGATCACCCCGCTACACACGTCCGATCATGTCCTCATCACTCTTGATCTCGACCTAACTCCTCCAGACACTACACATACTTCCCCACTGGTCAAATTCCAGCGCCAACCACGAACACTCTCTACCTCCAGCTTATCCTCTGTGGTCTCCGCCATGCTCCCTCCCTCCCTCTGAACACCTCTCTCTCTTGGATGCTAACAGTGCCACCGACACTCTTTTCTCCACACTAACCTCCTGCTTAGACAGCTTATGCCCTCTAACATCTAGGCCATCTCGTGCATCCCCTTCTGCCCCCTGGTTATCTGATGTTCTCCGTGAGCATCGCCCCACGCTCAGCTCTGCTGAGAGAAAGTGGCGCAAATCTAAAGAACCTACTGACCTCAGTCTCTATCAGTCTCTCCTCTCTTCTTTCTCTGCTGATGTCTCCTCTGCGAAAACCCAGTAATACTACGCCAAAATCAACAACTCGCCTGACTCTCATACTCTCTTTAAAACCTTCTCCGCTCTTCTTTGCCCGCCTACCCCCTCACATCCATCGGACTAAACAGCTGATATTTTTGCGTCTTTCTTCTTAAAGAAAACGACCACCATCAGCAGTCAGTTCTTTGTGCCACCGCCACTTGATCACGCCCAACCCCCCGACACATGCTCGTTCCTCTCTTTCTCTCTCCTGTCTGAAGATGATGTCTCCAAGGTCATGTCTTCTAACCACCCAACTATCTGCCCTCTAGATCCCATCCCAACTCATCTCCTTCAGGCCATCTCTCCATCGGTTGTTTCCGCTCTGACCCACATTATCAACTCGTCTCTCACCACTGGTACATTTCGCACATTCTTCAAAGACGTCCGTGTTACCCCACTACTGAAGAAACCTACTCTTAATCCTGCACTGTTAGAGAACTACAGACTGGTGTCTCTCCTCCCCTTCTTTGCTAAAACTCTTGAACGTGTTGTATCTAACCAGCTCTCATCCTTTCTCACCCAGAACAACCTCCTGGACAGCAACCAGTCTGGTTTCAAGAGCGGTCATTCCACTGAGACTGCTCTGCTCTCTGTCATTGAAGCCCTGAGACTGGCAAGAGCCACCTCTAACTCATCTGTACTTGTCCTACTGGATCTATCTGCCGCCTTTGACACCGTTAACCACTACATACTCCTGTCGACCCTCAAGGCTATGGGTGTCTCTGAAGTGGTGATACAATGGTTCAGGTCTTACCTCACATGTAGGTTATTTAGAGTATCCTGAAGAGGTGAGGTCTCTGAGTCCCAACATCTCGTCACAGGGGTGCCTCAGAGCTCAGTGCTTGGTCCGCTGCTATTTTCTATATACATGACATCCCTACGCTCTTTCATTCGGAAACATGGCTTTTCCTTTCACTGCTATGCGGATGATTCACAACCTCACCTGTCATTTCAGCCTGATGATCCAACTGTTTCTGCACGCATTTCAGCATGCCTAGCCAACATTTCGCTCTGGATGAAGGACCATCACCTGCAGCTGAACCTTGCAAAAACAGAACTGCTTGTAATCCCGGCCGACACAAAGATTCATCACAACTTCTCCATTCAACTGGGCTTATCAACCATCACATCTTCCAGTACGGCCAGAAACCTGCGAGTGGTGATTGACGATCAGCTTAACTTCACAGATAAGGTTGCCAGCACCACCCGTTCCTGTAGACTCATCCTCTACAATATTAAAAAAATTAGACCTTTCTTATCCAAGCATGCTATGCAAGTCCTAGTCCAGGCTCTTGTTCTGTCCAGACTGGACTACTTCAATGCGCTACTGGCTGGACTTCCAGCTTGCACAACCAAACCTCTACAGATGATCCAGAATGCAGTGTCAAGAGTGGTCTTCAATGAACCAAAAGGAACAATTGACTCTGCTGCCTCGCACACCTCGACGAGCCACGCGGCCGGTCACGAGAGCCGAGGCCCGCAACTTTCAGCAGGACCGCATTCTGACCGCATTCAGTCTTTTAAAGACTGTGATTGGTTGGTTGGCCAAGAAGGAAAAAAGAGCGCTTTTGAGTATAGGGTCATTCATTAGTTTGAAATTGCACATGTCTTTTTTCCTGTTTTACTGTACACACTCACAGGCACACACACACACACACACACTATATATACAGTATATATATTGTTTATTTTTTTATTTTCCATGCTGTTAAGGTCAGCGTATTTAATAGAAAATGAACAGTGACACAATAAGTTTGTGCTAGTGCTGTAAGTGTGTGTGTGATCACTATAGAAGGTTGTGACAGAACCAAATCATCTCTGCTGCAGAGCTGAATTTCTCCAGTTGCTAAATATGTTAATATAGTGATTTCTGCTATTTCTGGCACTATGTTATTTCTGCGCTATTTCATTTCTGTTAGCTTGTCTCTAATAGGATCAGTCACAAACATGAACCCTGCACGATCTAATGTGTTGTGTCTTATTAACTCACTGTCATTCAATTCAATGTATTTTATTTTATAGCGCTTTTACAATTTGCATTGCATCAAAGCAGCTATACAAGAAAACCAAGATAAACAAAAGTTGAACACACACAAAAACACAATTAAAAAAATCTGATAAACCTTAAAAGTAATATGGAAATTGTCATGCATTGCAACACATTTCTTCTCACTTTTTGTGTTTCGTCCATTTTCTCTGCTGCTAAAGAAACTCTTAAGTCTCTTAAAAGTCCTCCTCGCTACTCTTAAAATTTTGGACCTTAAGAGCTCTTTTAAGGGTTAAGATGCTTTATGAATTACTTTTTTCTTTACTAGGATCTTTTCTGTAATTTTAAGGGTAAACGGCCACATTTCTAAGAATTTTCTTAGAATTTTGTCACTAGAAGCAACTGTTTGTGCTAAGATTTTTCATGAATACGGGCCCTGGCAGCCAGAAGCAGGAAAAAAGGCAAGAAGATGAGGAAAAGAGGAAACAGGATAGCAGTAACTGATTGAGATATTTTCGTTTAACTGCTTGCGATATAAATGACTGGTAATTGTCTAATTGCTAATAGGGTCACAGGAAAACAGGCTAGCTAGGTCACACCTGTGTCTTTCTGCCAGTGGGGAGCCTACAAAATAATAAAAATATCATTACATATACTTAGTTGACATTATTTATTTAGCTCTTCTACATTAAAGTAGTTAAGTTAACATAATTAGTTGTCAACTAACTATAGTTAATAAGCTAATTAGACTGAATGAAGGTGCTAATAATCATACATTTTTATATGTAGGAGCATTATTTAAGTTTCTGTCACCACCACCACCACCTCAGACAGAAGATACTCCAGTCTTTCCTCATGACAGTGAAAATGGTAAATTCAGAGTGTCAGATATAGTATCTATCTATATCGATATACTGTATATATCAATACATTAACTTAGTTGACATAGTAGTAGTAGTTTAATCAGCTCTTTTATAAAATTAGTTAATAAACTAATAATAAAGATTAAATTAAAGGCAGAGTCTCCGATTTCTCTTAGCCGTTGTTGATGTTCAAATCACCAAAACAGACACACCCCACCCCCATCTTTCGCTTTCGTCAGCGCTCAGCTCGGCTAATGTCCGTCCTGTGCACTGTGCACCTTACTGCTGATTGGCTACAATGTTGTTTTGGTACTCGGCCCGACTCAGTTGTCTAATGCGTAATTCGGAAATTGGTTACTCCGCCTTTAAGATGCTAACCATATATTTTTACGTATAGGAGCATTGCTGAAGTCCCTATTACCACTGCCTCAGACAGAAGATAACACAATCCCTCCTTCTGACAGTGCAAATTGTAAGTAAAGAGGAAAAGGTCCATTACCTTAGCAGTACCATACTGAATGAGATAATACCATTAATTGGAGACAAAATACTGAAGGAGATTGTTGGCAGGGTAAAAAAGCTAAGTACTACTGATATAAGCCATACTGACCAACTTTCTGTTGTGTTGAGAATTGTTAATTGTGAAGCTTCTGTTGGAGCCTTTATCACTGAACATTTCTGTGGATTTATTGATGTACAAGACAAATCTGGAAAAGGTCTATATGATAGGCTTAAAGATTTCAGATTGTCGTGGCCAATCTTATGACAACGGAAGCAATATGATGGGCAGTAAACAGGGAGTTCAGGCAAGAATCTTGCAGCTAAACAACAAGGCATGGTGCGTCCCATGCAGCAGTCGCAGTCTGAACCTGGTCTTGGCAGATGCAGCTAAGTCGTCTGTGGTATCAATATCTTTCTTTGGTGTTCTGCAGAGATTGTATATCTTTTTAGCTCATCTGTGCAGCGCTGGGCAGTACTACAGCAACATGTGAAGGAACTGACTGTGAAATCTTTGTCAACTACAAGATGGGAGGCTCGAATTGATAGCCTGAAGGTAGTACGCATGGATTAAAGTTCTCCGTCGCTACGACGGATTTCCGTTAACTGCAGCGAGTCTACGACGGATTTCCATCAATTGCAGGGTTCCAGCCTGTTTTTAATGTCTTAAATTCACTTTGCATAATGTTGTTAACCCTTTGACGCGTACGATCACACCGGTGTGATTAGAACATTCAGCGCTTTGGCTGACACTGAGCCAGAGACAGATTCAGTCACATATCACAACTACGCAGTGCTTTCAACCACATAATGTTTAATTTAGCCTTCAGACATATACACGTGCCTACAAGCACAAAATACATTTAGAGATTGTCTATATAGTGGCAATAACAATCTCCTCAATTGTAATTTGACGGATGTTTTTAGATCAGACACAGTATCTGCAATTTAAGCAATTGTTAAGATCACTCAATTCTTCTACCAGTTCACCAGGCACGTACGTTTGTGTTTTTAAGAGAAGTGGATGAATTCACGTGATGTAAATCCGACAGATCTCAGACCACGGCAGAAACAAACATGGCGGCGCCCGTTTATAGCTCAACTAACGCGCTCATTATAAAAGTGTTTAAACAACAAAACACATTCACATGCACATATCTGACAATCGGAATGTCAGATATTTCATGACATAGTTAACAGTTTGCGAATTTTTTTGAGTAAAAAAGAAAAATGATGTAAAAGCAATGCATCAGTCATTCAGCTGCTGTGGCTCTGCGGGTGTGTCACATGATAATCAGTGCCGCATCACTATGGAAATGTTAAAGTGATAGGCTACCTTCTTAACAGTCGCCTTGGACAAGCTAGTCAAACACTGCAACTAGTCACTGTAGCTAGTCAAACACTGAAACTAGTCATGTAGCTTGTCAAACACTGTAACGGGTGTCAGGTGTATTCAAGCTTCAGGAATATGGTTTCACAGCCAAAAGGCAGAAAAAGTGAAAAGCACTCTGGAGACAAATACAAACAACATTTTTGATCTTTCGTGGTTCTTTTATTTTGTTCTTTTTTCCTGTTAATTATTAAGAGTTTCAGAAAACATTGTTTGGTCTTATAAGATAAATTAAAAAATGCACTGAAAAGTTATAGATGGTTGATTATTTGTCTAGGTAAGTATATATTTTTCATAGATTAAAAATAGCTTTTAAAATACGCAAACTGGAAATACTATGTAAAGTGGTTCAAAACACAGTTTTAAAATGCTATTGGTTAAAGGAATATGACTTGGCCTGAAAAAAAATCAGTCAGAATAATTTTTTTCACTTTAATCCATGCGTACGTTACCAGATGCTCGAGATTGTCAAAGCCCCGTCTGCCCTCCAGACATTTGCTGTGGAGAAGAAAGACTTTGTCCATAGCAAAGAGCATACAGAATGAGATGACGACCTGGCGGTTTGTCCTGTGTGTGGTAATCTGGTTCAATGTTTTGTATCAGATTAACCATATGAGCTAAATTTTTGAGAGTTTCTTTAGAAACACTTAAGAGGAAACTCAGGGAGTGAGTTTGAATAATTTCAGGGAAAGTGGACTTTCTGCCTGTCAAACGGATGCGAGAGAGATAGCAGATGCTCTAGATATTGACATGACATTGCCTAAGAAAAGAACGCAAAACATCACGGAAATTCCTTTATGAGGGCAGAGATTAGACACAATCCACTCCAGAAGAGTCTTTCAGAAGATAATGTTTTCTGCCCTTGGTTGACACAGCCATTGGAAGCCTCAATGACAGATTCTGTAAACTGGAGGATTTTTATGTCCTGTATAGTTTTCTGTTCTCAAATGAAAACATGAAAGATCGAGTATACCCATACAGAAAATGTATATATGGAAATATATGTAAAACACATATATAATGTACTTGTTCTTGTATGGTTTTCACAGATATACAAATATATGTCAAATACTTGTATATAGTATATGCATAATATATTTCAAAATATTACAAAAATGGCCGTTTTCATATATGTAACAAATATTTTTCCAAATACACAAATATTTGAGTCATATATAGTTAAATGATACATGTTCATACATGGATAAACTATATTTTGCATTATATTTGTAAAATATGATTATGATTATAAAAATCATAACTACACAAAACACGACCAAAAACGTGATACATTGAAAAAAAAAGTCCAAACAAGACATGGCGCCGGCACGAAGGCTGGCTGGACAGCACATGGCGCCGGCTGGAAGGCCGGCTGGACAACACATGGCGCCAGCTGGATGGCCGGCTGGACAGTACATGGCACGGGCTGGAAGGCCGGCTGGACAATACATGGTGCCGGCTGGAAGGCCGGCTGGACAACACACGGCGCCAGCTGGATGGCCAGCTGGACAGTACATGGCACCGGCTGGAAGGCCGGCTGGACAATACATGGCACCGGCTGGACAGTACATGGTGCCGGCTGGAAGGCCGGCTGGACAACACATGGCGCCGGCTGGATGGCCGGCTGGACAGTACATGGCACCGGCTGGACAACAGACGGCGCCAGCTGGATGGCCGGCTGGACAGTACATGGCACCGGCTGGAAGACCGGCTGGACAGTACATGGTGCCAGCTGGATGGCCGGCTGGACAGCACATGGCGCCGGCTGGAAGGCCGGCTGGACAACACATGGTGCCGGCTGGATGGCCGGCTGGACAGTACATGGCACCGGCTGGAAGGCCGGCTGGACAATACATGGTGCCGGCTGGAAGGCCGGCTGGACAACACACGGCGCCAGCTGGATGGCCAGCTGGACAGTACATGGCACCGGCTGGAAGGCCGGCTGGACAATACATGGCACCGGCTGGACAGTACATGGTGCCGGCTGGAAGGCCGGCTGGACAACACATGGCGCCGGCTGGATGGCCGGCTGGACAGTACATGGCACCGGCTGGACAACAGACGGCGCCAGCTGGATGGCCGGCTGGACAGTACATGGCACCGGCTGGAAGGCCGGCTGGACAGTACATGGTGCCAGCTGGATGGCCGGCTGGACAGTACATGGTGCCGGCTGGAAGGCCGGCTGGACAACACATGGTGCCGGCTGGAAGGCCTGCTGGACTGGACATGGCGCCGGCTGGAATACCGGCTGGGAGGCCGGCTATCACCGGCTGGGCAGGCCTGGATGTCGACGAGACAGGGGGGGAAAACGGAGGCTGGGCAGCGCTCTCTGGCAGCTGGGCAGCGATCTCCGACGGCTGGGCAGCGCTCTCTGGCAGCTGGGCAGCAAACAAGGACAGACACAACAAACAAGACAAGGAGTCGACTCAACAGGCCTGGGTAACAGCTGGGACGCTGGCAGGGATCTGTGACGGGAACAGAACACCGGCGGTCTCGACCCTGGAGGGAAACCCGTCGACCTCAACCCTGGAAGGGAGCCCGACGGTCTCGATCCTGGACGGGGTTCCGGCAGTCTCGACCCCGGATGGGAGTCCGGCGGTCCCGACTCTGGAAGGGAGTCTGGCGGCCTCAACCCTGGAAGGGAGTCCAGCTGCTTCGACCCTGGAGGGGAGCCCGGCGGCATCGACCCCTCTCGCTGAGATCCCTCTGTCTGCTGGGTCCGACGTTGGCTGGGTCATTCTGTCATGAATGGTGAGGGAACAAGGACACAGTACAGAGGACCCAGACGCAGACAGCGGATAAGGGGTTAACAAGGCATTTAATAAAATATAAATACAAAACAAAGACCCACGTGGGGGTAACAAAACAAAACAGGGGATTCTACAACTGGACAGGACTAAGACTAAATACACCTAACAAGACTAAGATTAACATAACATGAACTACAAATGACTACACTAGACTAGACTAGACTAGACTAGACTAGACTAGACTAGACTAACACAGAACAGGCACTCACCAGACAAACGACAATGAACCAGCACAGGACAATGAAACAAGAGGACTATATAAAGGGGACTAAATCAAGAAGGGGACAGGTGCGGGACATGAACTAATTAACAAGCAATAACGAGACGAAAGGGCGGGAACAGAGACGCCACACCGGAGAGAGGGAGTATATGGAATGCCAAAACTGTCTCTCTCCACATAAAACAAGAGGTTCTATCATGGTTCTGCCACTAGGTCAAGAAAAGCAAGACAAGGTGGGGCAGAACCATGACAAAAGTTTATTGGGACTTTTTTTAGTATAACAGAATTTAATAATATAATTTCATTAACTTTTTATGGTGATAATGGGGGACATAGTATACGTATTAAAAAGGAGACACCCATATTTGTCACTATTTAAGGCATGGCCTGACTATAGACACATGACAGACTCTTTTTGTTTTAAATGGTAGATGAAGTAGAGGAAATGGTAGACTTTGTCAAATAAACCTGACTCACCAATAATTGCCTTCACCTTGACCTCATCAAGGGCTCTACGTCGCTCCCCTTTGACAATTTTGGATTCTCCACCTGAAATGTTGGCAGGTAAAAGAGACATGCTTGTAAATAAAATTAAGCAATGAGCCCCAAGAAACCATGTTTTACAGTGGTTTTGTAACAGCTAAGGGCTGTTGTTAGGCACAACCCCCTAGTTGCTGTTATTAAATCACTGTAAAGCAAGGCTTTAGGGGTTTATTGCCTTTATAAATGTGCAAGATTTCATTAAATAAAACACATCAAATAAAATGCAATAATATTAATATGACTGTAATACACTCAATAAAATGGGAAGGAAGGAGGCGGGAACCGGCGAACATTCAAAACATTTAATCAAAAATAAATAAACAATAAACAGCAGTAAAACAGGCCGGCAGCCCCTCACGGATGACTGCCGGCCACACGAACATAAACAAAACTTAGCATTTCCGCTAAGAGCCACCCCACCTCAGACCCAGGACACGGCGCGAGGTCTTCGCCCCGTCCTTAAAAAAACTTAGCATTTCCGGGCCCGGTCCTCTCTCGTCGGCAGTCCTGTCGCTCGTCCTCTTATGCCCCCGAGCTCCCCCGTGAGGCATGCGGGACCGGTGCGCGTACAGCTGATACTTATTATCACTCACGCCACAGGCCCCGCCTTCCTGCCCCACGGCTCTCGTCCCGCCTTCCTCGCTACATACCCCCATCGCCCCCGAGACGAGAGAACGGAGCCGGGAGCACCCCAAGCGACAGGAACGAGAGAGAGGAGAGTGGGAAAAAAAAATAGTCCGGTTCCCCGACACGCTGTCGCTCGGTCCTCAACCAGCCGAGAGGCTCTTCCTCGTGGTGCCATGCGGTGGTACTGGACCAGTGCTTACTCCCCCCCCGGGGGGCCCCCCCTTGAGAGCCCCAGCACCTGGGGGTACGCACCGACGAGACGAGAGAACGGAGCCGGGAGCACCCCGAGCGACAGGAATGAGAGAGGGGAGAGAGGGAAAACGTTCCCCGACACGCTGTCGCTCGGTCCTCAACCAGCCGAGAGGCTCTTCCTCGCAGTGCCATGCGGTGGTACTGGACGCTCCCTCACTCCTCCTCCGCCCCCTGGCGGCCGGCGATGGCTCCTCCGGATGAGGGCAACTGGCAGGAAGTCCCCCGCTTCCTGCTCCTCCCCTTACATGGCGGATGGCAGCAGGCTCTGGCCCATGGCAAGTGGGGCTGACTCCTCTGCTCCCTCCCAGAAGGCAGCCAACCCACCTCAGACCCAGGGGCACAGCAGTGAGGTCTTCGTGTCCTGGCGGCCGGCGGTGGCTCCTCCGACCGAGGGCAGCCGGCAGCAGGTCCCCCGCTTCCTGCTCCTCCCCGATCCGGCGGACGGTAGCAGGCTCCGGCCCAAGGCAAGCGGGGCTGACTTCTCGCTCCCTCGCGGACGGCAGCCACCCCACCTCAGACCCAGGACACGGCACGAGGTCTTTTCCCCGTCCGGGCACACGCGCCAGCACCACCGCCTCGGGCAGCCGCTCGCGGACATCCCTCGTCCGCGCTCCCCCTCAGTGGCGAGGACTCTTTGACAGCATGTCCCTCCTTCCTCCCGGGTTTCTGTAAAACAGGTCGGCAGCCCCTCACGGACGACTGCCGGCCACACGAACATAAACAAAACTTAGCATTTCCGGGCCCGGTCCTCTCTCGCCGGCAGTCCTGTCGCTCGCCCTTTATGCTCCCGAGCTCCCCCGTGAGGCATGCGGGACCGGTGCGCGTACAGCTGATACTCATTATCACTCACGCCACCGGCCACGCCTTCCTGCCCCACGGCTCTCGTCCCGCCTTCCTCGCTACAATGACATCATATGATAGATATTAAAAGAATTGTTCCACAAAATAATGTATTTCCAACAACAAAGCGATTGACAAATGCAGCAACACACTGTACTTGTAATTTGATCAGCTGTACAGAACATACAGAGCCTTTCTTTATATTTCAAGTTGTATTTGTATTCCATAGCAGAGATACACTTGACTAATCTCTCAATTTGCTTTCAATCAGTGTATCGATGTCAAAAACTCCCATGAGTAAAATCCATGCCATGGCAGTGCCAGTGTTGGTTTGGTTAGCCGCTCTCCACACATTTCTTGGGAAATGTCCCAGGATGAATTTCCTCCTGTTACGGTATTAGACACAATATTACAGATTAAAGTATTAAATCTACAAATTACATTAATATTTTAAAATAAAGTTAACTTTCAGTGCTCCTTTATTGGATTAATTTGGATAGAATCAAAAGGGCATTTTAATTTTCAAATTGAAAGCTTTTATTTTCAAACATAGTTACCACGTTAAATTTAACCAATTAAAATGAATACTGTACAAGTGAAGAAGGGTTTGACTCCACAGAGTTTGAGGGTAGTGAGCTCCTTCCTTGCTGTAAGGTTTGCAGAGTTTCTTTTATTTCTTGAAGCTGATTGTGTATTTTAGGGATTTCTGAATATCCAGCACTGTATCACAAATGTGGGACAGGAAAACAAATGGGAGAAAAGAGGGGTGAGAGAGAAGCAAAATAGTTGATTCTGTTCAGACATATGTGACCCTGTCTGTGAAATCCAGGCCAAAGTGTAAAAATATAACCATGACATTAGGAGCATCAATGTTTAATTTCAATCATTACTTTTACTTTTTTGATCTTTACATGGTGTTACTAAAGATATCAAGGTTCGCAATATATTATTTTTCATTAGGATGATTTTATGTAGAAAACAGTTAATCCTTAAAATTGACTTTAGCTGTATGGTACAGATGATCATACCAGTAAAGAGGTGATTTTTAACCTCCTGAACTTCTTGACGAAGAAGATGGATTTCATCTTCCTCATCAATATCTGCCTTTCTTTGCTCATGGATAGCTGCCATAATTTCCTTCTCTTGACTGTGCTTCACTCCAGCTTTGTCCTAAATATTATGAGAATGAAGTGGAATAATTGACTCTGCACCTCGGGGTGTGCATTAATAATAATTATACAAATTATACAAATAATTTAACGCCCTGTCGTCAGTTAGTCCTTATAATATTTACAAAGTAGAATTTTGGATCTAAAACTATACCAGTTATATTATTAGAAATAGATTTCCACATAAACAACAGGTCAAGCCATAACTCACCTTTTTACTAGTTGTGATATTTAGAACTTCCTCATTTCTCTCAGGAGAGTCATGCCAGAATCGTTTTGGTACTCTTATTCTTTGGGGAGGAAAGACTTCTTCACCTTCCTCATCCTCACCATCTGGCAGACAATGCTTGAGGGTTGTTTCTCTCTCTAAAAATTAAAATGAAATTATAATGTCACTGTAACATAGATGCACTATTTCCATTGGTGATAACAGAAACAGTGATGTGTAATTCAAACCTTGTGAATGCGATTTTTTTGGTGCATGACACCTGTGCTCGTGCACTTCATTCACTTAAATGGACAGCGTATGTCTCGTTGTGTGCCACTAAACCATATAGTAGATAATCAATTTGTGAACAAGTGGCTGATTTTAAGTGCCGCATCAGACCGTACTCACACAGCTCGGTTGCTAACAACCATGCCCGAGCGTGATTCCCCTTCAACCCCCCCACCCCCCAGTCCCAATTACGCGTTCAGTGCCTGTGCTAGCGTTAGAGGGCGGGAGTTTCTAAACAGTATGGAGGAATTTCATGATATGTCTTTATGTTTTTGATCATTATTCACTATGTATTGCTCTTCGTTTTAAACACATTTGTATGAGATTCTGAAAAGCACCCTGCACAGCTGTGTTTTTGATGTCTGGCAGTGTTTATGAAATCTGGGGACTTTTTCCGGCCCCAACCCTACAGTATGACCAAATCTGGGCATGTTCCGCCCCGTTACTATGACTACAATCTGTATTGAGCAAGGCCACAGTTAAAGACAAGAGAAGGAGGTGAAGAAGGGGAAACAGGTCATGATGACCATGACATAATTGTGGTGGGCGAGGATATATAAAAATATATTTAAAAAATTAGGTAATAGCCAGCCTACCATGAATAGATACACACCTTGTTGCCTGGGATATATTGGTGGCAGATAATCAACAATTGGTTAATAAAAATAAGAGATAACGGGAATCTACCTGATTGGTTTTAGAAAGGACCACCTTTCAGAAGTTTCACTATAACTGTAGACTGAAAACACTTGGTTTTTAGATGACTTGGAACATCTCACTTTGTTTGACTCAAGCAAATAAAGTTAACTCTTTGACACCTGGACCTTCTTTGTCTGAGAGATTTTTTGAACTACAAGATCGTTATTTTCACCACAACATAATTGGCGATGTCAGCCAGGAAATGGAAAGAGGCTGAAGACATCTGACAACACCCGAGGGTATACCATCCGGCTGACTACACAGATCAAGCGCGCATTATAGGTGAGCATACTTTTGCTTATAGTTTAGATTTAACATCTGTGTGGTCTGCTGGAGGTGAGTTCTGGGTAGAGTTGGTGTCTATAAAAAGCCTCTCCTAAAAAGAAACCAAATTTATTTACTAGAAATTGCAGGAGGGTACCAGGTCTCAACGAAAAGGTATGAATGAGGATGGATGAATGAGTGTGCAGTAACTGCCTGTAGATTTAGTTTAGCCCAAGAGGGCTTTAGAGATACTGATTCCGCAAGGATCCGAGGCCAAGAGGCTCGTCCCAAGAGGGGACTTATTTATTCCGCAAAGATGCGAGGCCTTTAGATGAATAAGGCTTATCCCAAGAGGGGATGTTATTTATTTACGCAGAGATGAATTGCGCTAAGAGATATAGACTACGCAGAGATGAATTGCGTGATAAGCCTAAGAGGAAAGGCTCATCCCACAGAGATGAATTGCGCTAAGAAATATAGACTACGCAGAGATGAATTGCGTTAAGAGATATAGACTACGCAGAGATGAATTGCGCTAAGAGATATAGACTATGCGGAGATGAATTGCGTACGCAGAGATGAATTGCGTGATGAGCCTAAGAGGAAAAGCTCATCCCAAGAGGGGATGTTATTTATTATACGCAGAGAGGAATTGCATATACATGTAGAATTAAACGTGTGTCTTGTCTGTCTAAATTGTCTGTGTACTGTTCTGTGTATCAAGCTAGCTGAAGAAAAAAACTGAGGAGTAGTAAAGGAGGGGCTGTTGGCCACAGTCCCAGAAAGTGTGTGTGTGGGAGTGTAACCATCCATGAAGGAAGCAGAGGAATGATGGAAGATTTGTATTTTTTTTAATACAGTATGTATCTCTCAACTCAACTCAACTTTATTTATATAGCGCTTTTACAATTTTCATTGTTACAAAGCAGCTGTACATGAGACACATTGACTACAAGCAAAACAATCAAAGTTGTACCTGCAAAAACAAGAAAAGGTTGAAAACACAGAAGACAGACACACCCACACACAAAACACTCCACACACACAACACGCACACACACCAACACACACAGACACAGAGACACACACACACACACACACACACATACGTACACAGACAAGTACGCACACACACACACGCTCAGTGAGAGCACACATTTAGGATAAAGGAGAGAGAAGCACAGGTCAAATATAACAGATAATAAATTCCTATATGCAATATTAATTAAGTAAAACTTTAAGATTCTAAAGCAGCCCCCCCGGTCAGGCAGATAGTGCAAAAACAGTATGCAAACGGTGGCGAGGAACCCAAAACTCTAATCGAGAAAAAAAACCTCAGGAGAACCCAGGCCCAACCAGGGGATTCCAGTTCCCCTCTGGCAAAAGCTGCTGCCTCTGCACAAGCTCCAGAGAGCTTGCACAACAAGGCTAAATAAAATAAATAAACTTAATAATAAAATAAATTATAGTTTAAGATTATCATTAATAATCTAATAGCATTTGAAATTTTGTGGTGAAGACATGTCAAGTGACCGCGTCCTTCTTTATCCAGCTCTATCATCTCAGCTCTTGTCAGGTCCCCACTTCCCATTCTCCGCTCTACCATCAGGTCAGGCCATGAACTGCATCCTGCTCGCTGTGGTAACCTTGGAACAATGAGACAAGACTGGCTGAGAGTAGAGTACTGTTCTGTACTCTTTGATGCAACAAGTACATCAGTTGTGTTTTTGGTTCCGGTTGATCTAACTAATGCAGCCTAAACCCTCTGAAGATTTATATTATGGAAGAGTAGTGTATGCAAGATTAAAAAGATGCGTCTTTAGTCTAGATTTAAACTGACAGAGTGTGTCTGCCTCCCGGACAGTGCAGGGAAGACTATTCCAAAGTTTAGGCGCTAGATAGGAAAAGGATCTACCACCTGCACTTGATTTTGAAATTCTAGGTATTACCAACTGACAGGACGCCTGAGAGCGTAATGCACGTGAAGGACTGTAATACAAAAGGAGTTCATTCAAGTACTGAGGAGCTAAACCATGTAAGGCTTTATAGGTAATAAGCAAGATTTTAAAGTTAACGCGATGCTTTATAGGTAACCAGTGCAAGGTTGACAGAACCGGGCTAATATGTTCATACTTTTTTGTACGTGTAAGAACTCGAGCTGCCGCGTTTTGGACCAATTGGAGTTTTTGTAATAAGCCTGCAGGGCAACCACCTAACAGTGCATTACAGTAATCTAGTCTTGATGTCATGAATGCATGAATTAACTTCTCTGCATCTGAGATTGACAGCATATGACGTAGTTTAGATATATTCTTAAAATGGAAAAACGCAATTTTACAGGTGTTGGCGACGTGGCTCTCAAATGACAGATTACTATCGAATAGAACGCCAAGATTCTTTGCTGACGACGAGGGTTTTATGGAACATCCGTCAATAGTTAAACAGTATTCTTGGTTGTTACTTATAGCAGTTTTCGGTCCAATAAGTAACACTTCCGTTTTGTCCGAGTTCAGTAATAAAAAGTTGTTACTCATCCAGTTTTTTATATCGACTATGCATTCCATTATTCGATGGAACTGCTGTGTTTCATGATGTATGTATCCTCTAAAAATGATATTTTCTTCTAAAAAATGAGTTTTAATACTGTTATGAGAATTTTTTGAGTGTTTTTTTGCATTGAATAAAAGATTGCAGTGTGGAAAATATTCAAAAGACTTATAATGCACGTTGAAACATTGTGACCATAGTAAAAAAAAAAGAAGGTTTATACGGGACGACCAGGGCATTGCCTTGCGAGAGCTCACATAGGACAAACACCCAGAAAAAGATGGTGATAGATTAGGGACGATCACGGCTGAAAGGCTGTGTGAGAGCCAACATAGAAAAAGTCACCCATGGTCACGGTACGATGCATGTACTCTTAAGTCAATGAATACTAAGACTTTTTTCTCTAAGCATATTGGCTTATAAAGCTATTTTTTTCTTTTTAATCATAAGAGTAGTTTTAAGTTCATATTTTGAAACTTTTTCTTTATTGGTTTTAATTATAAATATTTTTTTTAATTTATTGTTTTAAGACTTTTCTTCCTTAGCATTGATTTTTATAGATTACTTTTTTCAGTTTCATGTTTTGAGACTTCCCTTCCCCAATAGTTAACCTTTATTTATTGTTTTATTTCAGTTTATTGAGTTATTGACTTTTAAGTTTGAAGTTTTGAGATTTTTCTTTTTCATTATTAATAATAGAAGATCGATTGATTAAGACCCATGATTTTGAAGCTTCTGTCCCATTATTAATTTTTTAATGATCATAGATTAATTTTTAAGTTTTATGATTGATACTTTCTTCCCCATTAGTGACTTTTGCTTTATCTTGTTTCAGTTCACCTATCTTTCAAAAGGCTCGATGGACTGTTGCAACATGTTGCAACACTGTTGCGACCCTAATAAATATAATACTACACTTTATTGTGCAATCATTTGTTTTATATGGTCAGTAACTACTCTTAATCTATTGCATTGTTTCTTCATTCTTCATTCATGTTTCTTCATTGACACATTACACGGTTCAATAGCTCTACGTTAAACTGGGCAAAGTGTACAATGTTATGCTAATTCCAGAGAACATTTAATGACTAAGTTGTAAGAGTTTTTTGCTTCTTGTGGTCAGTAACTCCACCCAACATGTTGCATTGGTTTTACCATAGACACTACATTCAGCTCAATAGCTCTCAAACAAACACACTGGCTCATCACAGACCAATTGTTAAATGTTAGGCTCATTCAAAACTACATTTAACGACTCTTAATTGTAAGAGTTTTTGCTTATTTTGGTCAATAACTTCACCAAACATGTTGCATTGGTTTTACCATAGACACTACATTCAGCTCAATAGCACTCAAACAAACACACTGGTTCATCACAGACCAATTCTAAAATGTTGTGCTCACTACAGACAACACATAACGACTCTTAATTGTAAGAGTTTTTGCTTATTTTGGTCAATAACTTCACCCAACATGTTGCATTGGTTTTACCATAGACACTACATTCAGCTCGATAGCTCTCAAGCAAATAGACTGGTTAAGCCGTATTAAAAGAACATACCTTATAAAAACATTACTGGTGTGCATCTAGAGACAAAAAACTAAAATATTTTAAGATATGTCAGTGTGAGTTGTTTTCGATCAAGACACCTCTAACATTTGAGTTAATCTTGGCCTAGTCTCAAGCCCTGTCCGGGAAACCGCCCCTTAATGTTTAGGACAGCCTGTCGTGTGTTCATATGTGTGGCTAATGGCCCATGGTTGCAGTGTGTATTGAATTGATGGTCAAGTGTCTTAATTAATACTAATAAAGCAACAATTTGGTTTTATATTTTTTTTCTTGATGACAGTAATCCAACATAAAAGTGTAAGTGTTATTTACAGAACTTGTGAAATCATGAACATGCATTAAACACCATCTTTCCAGTGTTTCCACAAATTGCCAAGTCATTTGTATGTCATTAGGTACCCTTCAAAGGATTTATTACACTTAGTTGACCGTGCAATGCAGCTGGATAGATCAATACACACTATGTGGTAGAACAGACAGCTAATAATATTTTTTTTCTTATTTCCTGCACTGCTCAAAGTGTAAACCTAGATATTTTATTATTATTAACCTGTCTATTATTAACCCATGAAGAAAACATATTTGTGATGTTGCTTCAGTGCTGCTGTGTGCGGGGATTGTGCTGCTTCCTTGTCTATTTAATGCCCTGATAAAATCCTTTTTGTAGAAATCTCGCATCTAAATCATGACATTTTTATAAAGGTGTTTCAAAATAAGCCTACGTCACATAAAGCCATAACAAATTAAACCAGGCAATGGGTACATGAAGACAGCAATATTTAATTGGGTTGCATAAAAAAACGTTTATTGTATATTTTCAACCTGAAGTTAACAAGTTAAGAGTAGCATCACTCCCAAATGATTTAAACACGAAATCAACAGTTTACAGTAAGTCAACATTTTCACTACAACACATATTTATTTGAATATACTTTTCAAATAGTGTAATGTAATTGCTCTACTGCAATGGTAATCTCCGTAAATCATTGCTTAACAAAACCTTAGTGATATATCAATAAAACAGAGAACTAAACATTGATTAAGTCTCATCCTTATGTCAGCTTGATTGAATTGGCACAAACAACGTATTCATGTTCATTTACATTTCTATTTCAAACATGTTGTATTTACTTATTTACATTACGATACTGAATGAGATGAAAAACCTGTTTCCATAAAAACGTGTGAGACCATGTGGTATGGATTTTATGGTTGAGGTATGGATTATATGATATGGTTTTTGTTACTGTTTCTTTTACATCATATTGTATTAACTTGAGTAAGTTTGACATAGGAAAAATGACATGTTCACTATAAATTACAGGGACAATACATTGCTGATCTTCTGGTGGCACTTAAATCTTGAGGCACTCCACATGATACCATTTCTGGCATAATTCTCATTGGATCTGGAGAAAAAATGTGACAGGTTTATTTAATAAATTGTGTGAAATGTTTATTGTATTTGTGAGAAACCATATTTTTACTCTTCACACATAGTTAACAAGCAAGTGTGGCATAGTTTATACCCAAATGCATTTATCCTGTGGTTGGGGTCCGTAGTTGTCCACACACTGAGCAGTACTCTTCTTTCGACACTGCACTTATTGGAGTGTATATATACAGTAGAAATAGACCTCATCAGTCTACAGTATAACATGGACAATGTTGTTTCAAAATGCTTCATACCTTGATGCCTGCAAAATCTCTTTTGCCAAAATTCTCCTGTTTATTGCGCATCATGTTGTCACTGGGTGGTATTGAAGAAGGACAAGAGTGACCATTCATACATGCTCTTTTTGCTGTGAAGAATCACTCTCCAAACTGTGGGTTCCATTGCCAAAGGAAGACTTTAATATCAAAGATACAAAGCAGAGTTGCCTGCAGAACAACTGAACAACTCTGGTTGGGGGGAAGACCTTTATAGTGGTCATCACACACACATGTCAAACTAAGTTATTGGGGGTTACCATTATAACTTGAAACAGATGTCTGACCTCAGCATGCCTAGCTGGTGAGGCCGCAATGATAACAAAGACTCTGTACAACTAGAGATAAACTAACAAAGACCAAACCTTACTATGCAGAGATGAACTTATAATAGTAAAATAATGGGTACATAATGGGGATTCCTTTATATTTTGGTTAATAAACTCTTCAACACATATGGACAAACATGAGAACAATGTAAAAAAATGTATCCGTGCATGCACCATCATAACAAAGACGCCACAGCTGTCACTGTCAGCCTGTAATGAATGGTGAATTGTGCCTGGCTTCCACTTGATGTCCATCCAGTATTCTATTCCATACTCAGTTCGTCTCATTTCGAAATATCTCTGGTTATGAAAAAATGTAGTGTGAGTATTATGGCAGTCTTCAGCAACACCATCTACACAACTCTAAAATTATTATAGCTATTTGGTTAAGCACGTTAGCATTGGAAGAAGGTTGAAGTTGAAGCAGGGAGAAGAACAGAGCATGAATGTATGGCAGTATTTGATATTCAGAAGATCGAAAGCCTGAACAAAACACAAGTTTATTACTTTCAAAGCACCTTTGTTAAAAGGATTTATGATGCTCTATGCATCCATCAATAAGACTAAGTATGATACTTGCATGTCTTGCCCATCAAAAGAAAGAAAGTGTCCTGATGCAGTTTGTTGCGGTCCATCCTTTAGAGATAGTTCTACCCTTGTAGATGTGGCACGGACAGAACCCGAACAAAAAGAAAAGCAAAACACAAGTAGAGAGAGGAGAGAAAGAACGAGAACGATCCCTAACGGAAGAGACTCTGGTCTCTTTTAAGCTGTAAGGATGTCACGTCCTGCAGATGTGACTGACTCAATCAGGACATGGCACCTTTGGAGGGAAAGTTAATTGTCTTTGTCTTTCAACATGATGTTTTGCATGTGGAAGCTGATTGAATGTTCACTAAGAAAACTTCTAAGAGTTTGATAAAACTAATATGAAAAGAGTTACCAAAGCACAACAAACATTAACATTAAGGAAATCACAAATGCCCCTCATAGACACCAAACATGATCTACATATCATCTTGGTTAAATGATTTACTACAAATCTAATAATTCTAGTAGTTATACACACATTCATTCAAACTTAATGTTTAAAACTGACATAACAAGAACATCAATACATGGAAAGGTTATAAATGAATATGTGTAGCTTTCCTGTTGCTCAGTGGTTAGAGCATGGCTCTAGCAACACCAAGGTCATGGGTTCGATCCCAGGGGATTGTACATAGAAAGAAATGTAAAATACAATGCAATGCAATGTAAGTCGCTTTGGATAAAAGCGTCTGCCAAATGCGTAAATGTACATTTCTACACTCTCAGAAGAGATTGAACCTTTAGAGTTACAAAAAGAACTTTAAAGTTCAAATATGAACTTCTAATAATCAAAAAGGTTCCAAGTTGAACTTATAAGTTCTATAAGTAACCTTTTGTTATTTGGTATACTGTTAGAAGTTATTTTTAGAACCTCTATTGTGGTAAGGGGGTTCAAATTATAACCTGGCCTGTTACCAAGGTTCATTTTTTTAACCTTTTCTAAGATCGACTCTATGGACTATTTTCTGCTGTTTTGTTGTTGCTGTTATTATAATTCTTATTAATATCATTTTATTATAATTTTAGCCTACTTTAGTTTACATTTACATATTTATAAATTAATATATAAAAAAATGCACAAACAACTTGAGAGTAGGACACCACCATCATGGTGGTGAAAAACAGAGAAAAACATCGCCAATCATTTTAACTTATTTTAAACATAAAGACAAATGATTTCAAAAGACAGTGCAACGTTCAAGCAAATCCGGAATGCTTCTTCCCATATACTACTTGGAAATTACATCGGAAACTGCGCTCATAGTCGGACATACGACCTATGAACTCAGGGCAGATCAATCAAGCCCGAGCGCAGGGAGACGTCACATCCAAAACGCTTGCAGTCATTTTATGCGAAACGTTAAGAAACTGTAAAGTATTTGACTGGAACCATGGTTAATGGGGCAGTCGTGGCCTAATGGTTAGAGAGTCGTACTCATGACCAGAAGGTTGCCGGCTCGATCCTCAGGGCCGGCGGCTAATGACTGAGTTGCCCTTGATCAAAGCAAGGCGCTGCTCCGGATGTGTGTGTGTTCACTACTCTCTGGATGGGTTAAATGCAGAGGTCACATATCGGGTATGGGTCACCATACCTGACAAATAGGTCACTTTCACTTAAAATACAGACTGAAGCTCTTTTAGTTCACCGATGTCAAAGTGACCTTTTTTTCTATTTAGGAAAGTGAAAAGTTATTAAGAGAGATGTTTAGGGCTACAAAGGCAACATTTGTGTTAATTATTTCACCCCTCACTTCAGAGAAAACGATAAACATATATCACTGAGGGATGCTAAAAGACGCAGGTGACAACGCACCTGCAAAATGGATGAACCGCATTAACACAATATGGACAACAATCAGAGCGTAAGTAATGAATTTAAATTAATATTTATGTGTTTAACGTTAAAAACATTGTGCTTTCTTATTGAACAGCCATAGTAACTGTTGTCTTCAAGGCGGCACAACAAACATACATCTGTTCTGGCAGAAATAAACAGTCTGTTTATTAATGTAAACTATGTGCTGATTTAGTGACTATTGTAATTTATTCTGTCCAGTACATGAACTAAACTTCATAAGATATTAACATGTTAATACATTCTGTGTCGGTCAGCTGCATTAAGTCAGCAGTAGTCTATTGTAAAGGGATACTTTGAAAAATGAAAATTCTGTCATCATTTACTCACCCTCAGATTCTTCCAAACATGTATACATTTCTTTGTTTTGCTGAACACACCGGAAGATATTTGGAAGAATGTCAGATCTCATCCCCCATTTACTGCAATAGGGAAAATAAATACTATGGGAGTCAATAGGGGATGAGATCTGACATTCTTCCAAATATCTTCCAGCAGAACAAAGAAATGTATACAGATTTGGAACAATCAGAGGAAATGATGACAGCAGTTTCATTTTTGGGTGAAGTACTGTATCCCTTTAATGTTTGTTTAATCTTAATTATGATTATTTACATGACAAGACTGAATATTTACGTAACTGAAACCAATCTATTGATTTCTTGATCAAGTTTACTGTGGTATATTACTGTATAGCATTTAATCATTCCATGTGTTTTCTGTTGAATTTGTGGTTTTCCAGATGTGTCTCTCTACTGTCATGTTGCCATTAATGTGGGACCCACAACCTGTACAAAGAGTCAAAAGCCTACATAATTATAATGAGCGGATAATCCTTGATCTCCATTTATGCCTAACCACAAGGAACATGCTACAGGTAATGTTTGATCTAAATTGATAAATGCATAATCTGTGAATAATATATCTTATTGAGACAGGCTTGTGGCCTGAAGGAGTACTGCAGAGGACACAACATAACACAAATGAGTTTCACTGATCTGTTTCCAGAGCTGTGTCCGCCCCATGTTATGCATTTGTGCCTTCTCCTGCTCTGCACTTTTAAAGCCCACTGTACGGTATGCAAACATCATGTTTACGATGGTGAATTTACTGTATGTAGAGTTCTGAGTAAAGTGGTTTGCTAATCTGTATTAGTATAAAGGTATATTTAAATGAACATTTTTTATTTAGTAGGCCATCATACACTATGGTTTGGCTGTGCTGCAGAATTTGTCCGTGCAATACACTGAGCAAGTTTTCCTCAATAATCTGGATTACCATCGCAGGCATATTATTTATATTCAGATTTCTTGCCTCTCTCTCCATTCAGTATTTCTGGTCAGTTTTAAGGGGATTTATTTAGTTTCTTGAAACAATGATGCTAAAACACCAAAATAAAATTTGTTTAAATCTTTGGACAATACACAATGACAGCAATATGAACATGAATGAATGATCCTTATCATTACCTCAGGCTGTGGCATCTTGATGTTACTGATGATACATATCCCTCTACTGTGATCTACTGTGTGGGATGTCATTAAGATCTAAATCTAAAACTACAGAGTTGAAGATGTTAAAGTTAATTGTTATTTTATTAATTTGTCTGTTTTTATTTCTCTCAGGTGTCAGTGAAGCCTACATGCAATGCGGGAGCTGATGGGGAAAAGGAAATTGTAAATGTTTTTTAAATTGTTTTTTTTTTAGTGTTGTATTTGTATGACTTATTATTGCACTTTAAAAAAAAAACAGACCTGAAACTGGCACCCTGCAGTACTGAAGGATCATACAACTGGGATATACACAGCTCTTCACTAGATACATTACTTTATGGACTTTCTCTCTGTTTATGGCTGATGTTAGGAAGAATGTTACTGAGTCACCATTCACTTACATACAGAAACGCTAGTCAATAAGAAAACATTTTTCTCTTGTGCTCTGCTAAGGAAAGAGAGTCAGCAGGGTTTGGAATATGATGGTGAGTAAATGATCACATATTACAGATTAAAATGGGCATTTTTCTTTGTTTAAATAAATGGATGCAGTGAGGTGGTGTTGCTTTATTTCATAATTATTTTACTTTGTTAATGTCATACACATCACAATCAGATTTTAAATAAAATGTATTGTACTTTTGTGTTTTGTCTGAAATTTTTGCATGCACGCAATAAATATTTAATGGAGAATCATGTGTTGTGTCCGTGTTATGAAATGTTATAGTATAATGTGTAATATAATAATAACAATAGTAATAATAATACTACTGAAATGGTGGCTAGAAAAGGGTTCCAAAAGGAACTCTGCTGGTTCTTTAATGCACCATTAAGAGAGGGTTCCAATTGGAACCTTTTTAAAAAGGTTCAAAAATGAAACTTTAAGGTTCCCCCACAGTTCAAATCTCCAGGAACCTCAAAGGGTTCATTTTTTAACATTTTCTTCTTAGAGTGTATAGAGATGTTGTAACAAGATTTCAAGGGAACAGGAAGGAAGAGGCTGGAATAGAGCTGACGACTATTAACTTTTATTACTAATAATTTACACAAGCGCTGTACGCGCATAAATCAAAACACTCCCACTTCCGTGGATGATACAGTCTTTCTTGGCCAGAGCCTCTCGCTCCAAGTTCTCAGCTCACTCTGAGCTGAGCCATCCGGCCTGCAGTCCTCCCCCCCCTTGCCCGGGAGAGGAAGTCGGCCACAGCCATCTGTGCACCCGGCCTGTGGACCACCTTGAATTTAAAAGGCTGTAAAGCAAGATACCAACGGGTGATCCGGGCATTGGTGTCTTTCATGCGGTGGAGCCATTGGAGGGGAGCGTGGTCCGAACAGAGGGTGAATTCCCGCCCCAGCAGGTAGTATCTGAGGGTGAGGACAGCCCACCGGATGGCCAAACACTCCTTCTCTATGGTGCTGTACCTAGCTTCCCTCTTCGAGAGCTTGCGGCTCAGGTACAGCACCGGCCTTTCCTCACCCTCCACCAGCTGGGACAGTACTGCGCCGAGCCCTCTGTCCGACGTGTTGGTCTGCAGGATAAAAGGGAGAGAAAAGTTAGGGGAATGTACGAGTGGCCCGCCACACAGGGCAGCCTTCAATTTGGTGAAGGCCTGCTGGCACCGCTCCGTCCACTGGACCGTATCTGGTACTTCCTTTTTAGTGAGATCAGTCAGCGGGTTGGTGAGCTCCGAATATTTAGGCACAAACCGTCTATAATAATATCCCGCCAACCCCAGGAACTGTCTCACCTCCTTTTTGGTCTTAGGCCTCGTGCAGGCCGCAATTGCTGCGGTCTTATCAATTTGGGGACGCACCTGCCCATGACCTAAGTGGAAGCCCTGATACTTGACCTCCACCCGCCCAATCGCACACTTCTTCGGATTGAGCCCAGCCTCCCTCAGCGACCTCAGGACCGCACTCAGATGCTCCATATGCCGCTGCCAATCGTTACTATGGATAATGATATTGTCTAAGTAAGCAGCGGCATACGTCGCATGGGGTCGGAGGACACGGTCCATGAGGCGCTGGAAGGTTGCCGGGGCTCCAAACAATCCGAACGGAAGGGTTACGAATTGGTGTAATCCGAACGGCATGGTGAAGGCTGTCTTTTCTTTGGATACTTGTGTTAGGGGGATCTGCCAGTACCCTTTTGTTAAGTCCAGCGTCGAATAAAAACGAGCCGAGCCCAGCCGGTCCAACAATTCGTCGACCCGGGGCATTGGGTAAGCGTCGAATTTCGAGACTGAATTAACTTTGCGGTAGTCCACGGTGGACCTGACCGAGCCGTCTGTTTTGGGAACCAAAACTATCGGGCTCGCCCAGTCACTGTTGGACTCTTCTGTTACCCCCAAATCTAACATGGCCTCTAATTCTGCCTGAACAACCTTTTTTTGTGTTCAGGTAAACGGTAGGCTCTACTACGCATCACTTCCCCGGTTCGGTTTCGACATGGTGCTGTATGAGATTCGTTCGGCCTGGAAGGGGAGAAAACACATCGGCAAACTCCGCCTGTAGGAGGGCCAGGTCAGTGAGCTGCGAGGGTGAGAGGTGGTCTTCCCCGGGGGCCAGAGCAATGGAATGCGGTTTAACATTTGCTTCTGGCCCGAGATCCTCCTCTGCGGATACCACCGTCACCAGCATCACTGCCTCGTCCTCGCTCCATTTTTTAAGGAGGTTGAGGTGGTAAATCTGACGTGCGCCTCCCCTATCCGTCCGAATGACCTCATAGTCGAGGTCCCCGACTTGCCGTGTGACCGCAAAGGGTCCTTGCCACTTCGCAAGTAATTTAGAGCTAGATGTCGGGAGCAATACAAGCACCTTCTCTCCCGGCGTGAATTTTCTCAGGTTAGAATCCCGATTATACAGACGGCTTTGTTTGTCCTGGGCCTGTAGCAAATTCTCCAGCGACAGCCGCCCCAGTGTCTGGAGTTTTGCTCTCAGGTCCAGGACATATTGAATTTCATTCTTACTTGAGGAAGGCCCGTCCTCCCAGTTCTCCTTCAGGACGTCCAGCACCCCACGAGGCTGACGCCCCATAGAGGAGCTCAAAGGGGGAAAACCCCGTGGAGGCTTGGGGGACCTCTCGTACTGCGAATAAGAGGGGCTCTAACCATTTATCCCAATTCTTGGCGTCCTCGTGGACGAACTTACGAATCATGGTTTTCAACGTGTGATTAAATCGTTCCACCAGTCCGTCGGTCTGTGGGTGGAAGACGCTGGTGCGAATCGATTTAATGCCCAGTAATTCGTACAGTTCACGTAACGTACGTGACATGAACGCCGTGCCTTGATCGGTGAGGATCTCGCTGGGGAACCCCACCCGGGAGATGATCCGAAACAGGGCGTCCGCAACACTTTTCGCGGAAATGCTGCGGAGAGGCACTGCTTCGGGATATCGCGTTGCATAGTCCACCAGGACCAATGCAAAGCGATATCCCCTTGCAGATTGCTCTAATGGCCCGATGAGGTCCATACCAATTCTCTCGAAGGGGACCTGCATTAACGGAAGAGGGCGCAAAGGCGCTTTTGGGGTGGCCGGTGGGTTTACCAACTGACATTCGCGGCAAGACGCGCACCACCTGCGCACGTTGTCGTGAATGCCCGGCCAAAAGAATCGGGCCATGAGGCGACTCAGTGTATTAATCTGCCCTAAGTGACCTGCCATTGGGTTACTATGAGCTGCCTGGAAAAGCATTTCCCGACGGCTTTTCGGAATCAACAACTGGGTTATATCTTCCTTTGTCTGAGTGTCTTGGGTCACTCGATATAACCGATTCTTTCTTATAGCAAAATACGGGTAGGAGAGGGCACGTGTGGGCTGAATCGGCTGTCCGTCGATGGATGCAACCTGCTCAAATGCCCTTTTCAGCGTCGCATCCTGAGCCTGCTCGAGGGGAAAGTTATCGCGATCTGAGCGTACCAACCTCTCAATCTCGCGTGGCTCCCCGGAGTTCGGCTCCGACGGACCCGGCACCACACTACCCACATGCACACAGCCTCCCCTACCGTGCTTCGTTCGCCAAGAGGCATCCGCACACAATAACCCCAGTAATTTAGGAAAAAGCGACCAATTCGTCCCCAAAATTAGCAGATGCCTGAGGTGAGGATTAACCGCCACCTCTACGCTATGCTTTTCCCCCCTAAATTTAATGGGCAGCCTCAACAAAGGGTATTTCACCACATCCCCGTGAACACACCGCACTTTAACCTCGCGGCTTTTACCCCATGCCCCGAGACGAACCAGGCTTTGGTGGATGGAGGTTTGGTTGCAACCTGAATCCACCAAAGCCTGGTTTGTACCCCCCCAATACTCACGGGTATTTGGTACAGGCCAGCCGGACCAGGGGCAGCTCGTGGCTCGTCGGGGACCCGGATCATGGTCCCTACGTCCATCACCGGGCATCGATCTAGGAAATTGTCCGGGTCGCCGCAGTGCCAACAAGCCGGCCCAGGCTTTCCCGCCACCCCGATGGCAGGGAGTGGGCCCGCTAACTGGCGTGGGGAGGGCGAGGCAGGCGGGTTGTAGGGCATGGCGTAGGGGTGGCTGGTCGTCTCCAGCCCGGCGGACCTGCCGGCCAAGGTTCCCCCTCCGTCGGTCGGTCCGGTCCCGTAGGCTCCGCGTCCCCGGGGTCCTCCCCTCGGCGGGATCGGTGGGCGGGACCGTGGTGCTGGTATCGGTCGGGCTGCGGGCGTGGGGAGAGAGACCGCTGGTAAAATTTCCCCTATTCCAGGGCATGCAACCAGGTGGTCTTCCGCCAGCTGGATGGCCGAGTCCAGCGACGTCGGACGGTGGCACTGGACCCAGGTTGCTGTTCTCCGGGGCAGACATGTCGTGAACTGCTCCAGTACCACCTTATCCACGATGCTCGCGACGTCGCTTCCTCCAGCCATCAGCCATTTGCGGCAGGAGTCCCAGAGCTGCTGAGCTAGCAGGTAGGGTCGGCCGGTTTCCGCCAACCCCAGCGATCGGAATCGCTGGCGATACTCCTCAGGGCTCCGGCCGACCCGCTGCAAGATGGCCTTCTTCAGCTCAGCGTACACCAGGAGATTCTCCGGGGGTAACTGCTGCGCTGCCACCTGGGCCTCTCCAGAGAGAAGCGGTATGAGGTGTAGGGCCCACTGATCCTCCGGCCAACCCCTCGCGACCGCTACCCGCTCAAAGAGCCCGAGTAAGGCCTCGGCATCATCCTGTGGGCCCATTTTCTGGAGGACCAGGTCGGCGCGAGGCCCCGTTCGAACCTCCCAGTGCATCCAGCTCCGGAATGACTCGCGGTCCTCTTGCTGAGCCAGGAGGACCGCCTGGAAACGTACATCCTAGTCCTCCCGGAGCTGCAGCAATGCTCTATGTTGTTCCTGATGGAGGACCGCGAGTGACGAAATCACCTCTGCAAACGGCGAACCGGACGGACCAGACCCCCGGTCGTGGCGCTCCTACTTCCTTCCATCCCGGGTTTCGGCGCCAGTGTAACAAGATTTCAAGGGAACAGGAAGGAAGAGGCTGGAATAGAGCTGACGACTATGAACTTTTATTACTAATAATTTACACAAGCGCTGTACGCGCATAAATCAAAACACTCCCACTTCCGTGGATGAACAGTCTTTCTTGGCCAGATCCTCTTGCTCCAAGTTCTCAGCTCACTCGCCCAGAGTCCCTCGTAACCAGCCGTCAGCTCCGGTCTCTCTCTCCGACTGTCTCTGCCTTGCTGCTTTTAAGCCTGGCACAGGTATTCATTATTTGTGCGAGCGCCACTCACTCACCGCTCGTCTCCTCACTCTCTCTCCCGCTGCAGACTTCGCTGAACCATGCCCCCCTTGCCACAGATGTATTTAGGATTGTATGTCTGTCCCCAAAGTGAGTAAAGAGAGTTCATCTCCCTACATTCCATTCGGTCGTAATATACTCTTATCTTGATGGTTTGGTGTGGGTTTCTATGGTCACCAGAGATCTGGTCCTGTGCCTAGGTGTTATTTTCAGATTGGGGTTAGACCCCCTGGCGACTAACTTGCTGGTTGGGTGTTGTTGTTATATTTAAGAAATATAACTAGTTATTGCGTGTGTGATCGGTCTCAGGCACTACACAGTGAAAACCTGCTACAATTTATGCTGCAGGTATAATTATAGAAAATAAAAGTTTACCTGCCACAGCAGCAAATTCACCAGCTTTTAGATCTTGTTGGTCTAACTCGAGACAAACTCAACGGAGCAGCCCCTAAATTCAGGTGTTTTTCCTGCTATAGCTGTTGATTATATGTTCCGCGTTCTGCACTTTTATTGAGTAAATAAAGACACTATAGCAACATATATTATGATAATATAAACCAGGGGTTCCCAAACACAGGTACAATGAAAGGTATCTCATGGCACACTATTAAATGAGCAAATAGGGAAAAAACACACATTCATAACTCTTTATTTTTCTTGTCATGAATGAATAAATTTAATTGCAATATCAAAATACCTCATTTTAGGGCTGCACAATTATGGCATACTTGTTTATATTATTCCTCTTGAAATTGTAAACGCGTAACTTGCGCATCCAGTGTGCAAGCACAATAAACTTGTGAACTATACAAGTCTAATTGTTAGTTGCTGGAATACACTTTATTAAAGCACCGCAACAGCAAGCGGCTTTGCGTGATCCTCCTTATGACCCAAAGTTTGAGAACTTTTTATATAAATGACCATACTGCCAGTTAGTGTAGCATGTTGAGAAATTTGGGCATGAGATTGCGGGTTCGCACACTCATTTCACAATTAAATAAAATCCATAGTTGGATTTAGTTTGTAATTTGGTTTTTATTGAGTCCTAATAAATGTAATCTCAGCTATTTCTAACGTGCTTATTTAATAAAGAACGTCGCTATCTCACATAATGCAGTCCCTGTATAGAGTGAATAATTGATTGTCGAGCGATCGATATCCATTAATTCAGCACCACCGCCATGGACAGCACCTGTTAACGTGGCACGTAGGAAAGTTACCTGCTAGGGTATAGTTCGGGAAACAAACGTAGAAAAGGTATACATGTAGGTAAGATATACCTTTAGAGTCTTCGCAGCACGCTAAGAGACAACGTTATCAGGAAACGCAGCCCATAACATTTAACAATTGGTCTGTGACGAACCAGTGTGTTTGCTTGAGAGCTGAATGTAGTGTCTATGGCCAAACCAATGCAACAGGTTGCTGGAAGTTATTGACCAAAATAAGCAAAAACTCTTACAATTAAGAGTCGTTAAATGTTGTTTTGAATGAGCCTAATGCTTAACAATTGGTCCCTGATGAACCATTGTGTTTGCTTGAGAGCTATTGAGCTGAATGTAGTGTCTATGGTAAAACCAATGCAACATGTTGGGTGAAGTTATTGACCTCAAAATAAGCAAAAACTCTTACAATTAAGAGTCGTTAAATGTTGTTTTGAATGAGCCTAACACTTAACAATTGGTCTGTGATGAACCAGTGTGTTTGTTTGAGAGCTATTGAGCTGAATGTAGTGTCTATGGTAAAACCAATGCAACTTGTTGGTTGAAGTTATTGACCTCAAAATAAGCAAAAACTCTTACAATTAAGAGTCGTTAAATGTTGTTTTGAATGAGCCTAACACTTAACAATTGGTCTGTGATGAACCAGTGTGTTTGTTTGAGAGCTATTGAGCTGAATGTAGTGTCTATGGTAAAACCAATGCAACATGTTGGGTGAAGTTATTGACCCCAAAATAAGCAAAAACTCTTACAATTAAGAGTCGTTAAATGTTGTTTTGAATGAGCCTAACACTTAACAATTGGTCTGTGATGAACCAGTGTGTTTGCTTGAGAGCTATTGAGCTGAATGTAGTGTCTATGGTAAAACCAATGCAACATGTTGGGTGAAGTTATTGACCAAAATAAGCAAAAACTCTTACAATTAAGAGTCGTTAAATGTAGTTTTGAATGAGCCTAACGCTTAACAATTGGTCCCTGATGAACCAGTATGTTTGCTTGAGAGCTATTGAGCTGAATGTAGTGTCTATGGTAAAACCAATGCAACATGTTGGGTGAAGTTATTGACCCAAATAAGCAAAAACTCTTACAATTAAGAGTCGTTATGTGTTGTCTGTAGTGAGCACAACATTTTAGAGATGATCCCTGATGAACCAGTGTGTTTGTTTGAGTGCTATTGAGCTGAATGTAGTGTCTATGGTAAAACCAATGCAACATGTTGGGTGAAGTTATTGACCATAAAAAGCAAAAACTCTTACAATTAAGAGTCGTTAAATGTTGTTTTGAATGAGCCTAACATTTAACAATTGGTCTGTGATGAACCAGTGTGTTTGTTTGAGAGCTATTGAGCTGAATGTAGTGTCTATGGTAAAACCAATGCAACATGTTGGGTGAAGTTATTGACCATAAAAAGCAAAAACTCTTACAATTAAGAGTCGTTAAATGTTGTTTTGAATGAGCCTAACATTTAACAATTGGTCTGTGATGAACCAGTGTGTTTGTTTGAGAGCTATTGAGCTGAATGTAGTGTCTATGGTAAAACCAATGCAACATGTTGGGTGAAGTTATTGACCATAAAAAGCAAAAACTCTTACAATTAAGAGTCGTTAAATGTTGTTTTGAATGAGCCTAACATTTAACAATTGGTCTGTGATGAACCAGTGTGTTTGCTTGAGAGCTATCGAGCTGAATGTAGTGTCTATGGTAAAACCAATGCAACAAGTTGCTGTAAGTTATTGACCGTCATTCTTAAATTATATCTCAGTTCGGGAAACACGCCTAGAAAAGGTATAGCCTAACTGGAGTTAAGGTGTTCCTTTAGTCTTCGTAGCACTCCAAGAGACAACGTTATCGGGAAACGCAGCTGAGATGGCCACCATGCTAAATTTGTTTTCCAGTAAGATGCCCGGTCAGTTACGATGTGCCGTGCTCTTCGGTGAAGGCACCGAACACCAAGGGGATATACTGAAAATCATTTGCAGCGTCATTCAACACCGATGTGAATCGAAGGGACTGCGCCCCTTTAATGTAAACTGCGACACAGCAAGAGATTCAATCGGTGCCATTCAATCTTTCCATTAGTTAAGTTTAATTAATAATAATAAAAAATAATAAAAAAATAATTAATTAGTTTAGATAAACTACAGGCTCTGCAAGTGTGCATAAAAGACATAAAAGACTGGTAGCTATTTTAATCTCAAAAGAGTCGCAAGCAGGATTATGTATTGTGTAATATTTCTAAATTACAACATTACGAAAATTAGTATAAAATATTTTTTTATGTTTGCATACATGTTCACTTAATCTTCCACATTTTAACAATTCCATACATAATAAGGTGAAATACATAAGAAAGACAACAAATACATAAACAAATACATAACAAAGGAAGAGTAAAAAACAAGTATTTCATAACATGAAATATGTCATATTTTATTTACAAAAAATCCAGTAGCCTAATATTGTTCTTTCTTAGAGCTTAGCCACGAGAATAACAAGGATAACACCCGATTCTTATGACTTGCTGTGGTGCAACAAACATTCCTAAAACATATAGTCCTAGAAAATATGAACAATTACAAGAAATAAAATATATCAATATACATTATAATAGAGCTCCCTTTTCATTTTTACACAACGTGCAAAAAGCAGTTACATCACAGTATTTACAGTAGATAACAGCATGAGCAATTTTAATTAACAATTTCAACTGCATTTCTCTCGTTGCAATGAGTATGCAATGTTTGTATGTTAACCACACATGGTGACATTTGCAGACAGTCCCTCTGATGGTGATGATGTCACATCCTTCCATAGACATGAACGTGTTTTTCAGCCTTTTAAAACGTCGACTCGTGCAGATAAAATATATGTAATTACTTCTCATCATAGTCGCTACTGACTATTAATTGTTAGTATCCTTTTTAAATGCATATTAACTAGTGGTGGCGAGATGAAGCCTCTTGAAGCTTTGAAGCTTTTTAGCCAAGTGGTTCACAAAAGGGTTCATTTCTCGAGGCTTCATTTGCTCACAATACCATCTGGTGGCCAAAAAGGGTAAAACAAGCAGATACATTACAGATGTGCCAGATGTGGTCTGTGATACACTGTTTCCCTTTCGAGGGAACTCAACACTGCGTCATGGAATGACTCTATGGGGGAACGCCAGCAGCGTGACTCGCGTGAAATTGTGTATGGAACTAACTCGCGATTTATAGTCGCGAGGAGATGACGTCACGGATGACGTCATGAGTGACGCGAATACCGGAAGGTATAAATAGACCGCGGTAAACAGCGACAACTCAGCTTCTGCCATTTCAGCAAAGCGCTCTGTGTATGTGAATGTGTCTTGTTCCTTTTCTAAAGTTATCAACGAGTTGAAATAGATAATTTTAGTAAAATGAGTAAGAGAAAGTTAAATTATAAACCGTGTGCTATACCCTGCCCTAGATACATTACTGGTGGGGATACACATGAGTTATGTGTAGAATGTTTGGGAGCTGAGCATGCTAAGGCAGCTCTCGAGGGAGCTGCCTGTGAACACTGTCTGTGGTTACCCCTCAGAACGCTCAACTCCCGTGCAGCTTTGTTTGACGAGTCAGGCAAAATCCGCAAGCCTCATGGTTCGGGACCCGCTTCTGTCGAGGCGGCGCGGCGTCTCAGATCATGGGGCTCGCAGATGGAGCTTCGTGGGGGTGCTGAGACGGCTTCTGCCTCTTCTCAGTCCCCCAGTCACAGTGCTTTCGGGAGGGATTCGGGAGCCCGCATGGCGGCTTCTCCCGCCCCGTCCGAGAGCTCTATGCACTGCTCTAGTTTTGAGGACCAAGAGAGTGCTAGTATTAATACAGATATATTAGAGGAATTTCATGAAATTCCTCTTTCCCCTGGGTATGAGGAGATTGTGGAGGTTGTTGCCCGGGCGGCAGCAAAACTGAATGTTGACTGGCCCATAGAGCAAACGGAGGTTAAGCCCGCTAGCAAATTAGACGAAAGGTTCTTAATAAAGCGGGTACAGCCTCAGCGTAGGGGGTTTCCGTTTTTTCCTGATTTACATGATGAGCTGTCTAAATCGTGGAGAAAGCCATACTCCTCACGTATAGCCACCACGTCTGCTAGCTTCTCCACAGTCTTAGGGGCTAGAGACAAAGGCTATGGGATGATGCCCAAGGTGGAAGATACACTGGCAACTTATCTTTCACCAGAAGCGGCATCATCCTTGAAACCCCCAACATTGCCCACCAAACCATGCCGTGTTACGTCTAGTCTGGTGGGCAAGGCTTACATGGCTGCAGGTCGGGCTGGCTCATGTCTACACACCATGGGTCTTTTGCAAGCATACCAGGCTGACTTGCTGGGGGAGATTAAAGAGGGTGAGGTCCTAGATCCTGGGCTACTGTCTGAGCTCAAGACAGTGGCAGATCTCACTCTCCGGGCTACCAAGGAGACAGCCCAAAGTACTGGCCGCTCCATGGCGGCACTGGTAGCCACGGAGAGACATTTATGGCTGAATTTATCAGGCATTAAAGAAAAGGACAAGTCGGTGCTTCTTGATGCACCGCTTGTGTCTCAAGGCCTCTTTGGTGACACGGTCAACACTGTTGTTGACCGGTACCAAGAGGCAAAGCGCCAATCGGCCGCTTTTAATACATTTATTCCTCGCCGTTCTTATCCCCAGAGGCCTGTAGCCCGAGGGCAGCCCCAGCCAGTGCCATCCACAAGCGCATATAGACAGCAGCAGAAACAGAGTGTTGCTACTCGTGCCCCCCCTCAGAGAGCTTGGGGGTCAAGTCAGCAACCTCGATATCCTGCTAAACAGGCTAGACCCGATTTGAGAACTACCATCGTCTCAAATCGGAAGTCTGCTGCCAAAAAACCCTGACGTTGCGACAGGGAATCAGAGGGCGCCCCCTCTTGGAGGTCAGATGAGTCCTGTCCTCTCAAGAAGCCCTCTGGAAGAGTATACGTTAACCCCGCCGTCTATGACGCTTCGGGACACGTTGACTTTCACAGCACAGAGTCTACCCAAAGACGCTGTAGACCTAGTGTTCATAAGAAAGAAGGTAAAGGGGTCATCATCCCCTGCCGTTCAATCGCTTCAGGGCACCGAACTTCACACTCCTGGAGTCAGCATCGAGAGGCTGACTCTCTTAGTGTACTTCTTCCACGAGTGGAGGAAGCTCCCCAATCTCACGCAATGGGTGTTCTCCACCGAGGTGGACCCCGAAAAAGCTCGGCTGTTAGAACAAGAGGTGTTGTCTCTCTTAGCGAAAGGGGCCATAGAGTATGTTTCCCCCCACGAGAGTCAAACGGGTTTTTACAGTCGGTACTTCATAGTTCCAAAAAAGGATGGAGGGCTGAGGCCCATTTTGGATCTGAGACATCTCAACAAATCTCTGAGGAGATACAAGTTCAAGATGCTCACTATCCCTATTATCGTGGCCGGAATCAGATCAGAGGACTGGTTCGCCACGATAGATCTGAAGGATGCATACTTCCACATATCTATCCTTCCTCGACATCGGAAGTTTCTCAGGTTCGCTTTCGGGGGCAAAGCTTATCAATATCGAGTTCTTCCATTCGGCCTAGCTCTCTCCCCACGTACCTTCACAAAATGCATGGATTCAGCCCTTGCTCCATTGAGACTTCAAGGGATCCGCATACTAAATTACATAGACGACTGGCTAATATTAGCACAGTCTCACGAGATGGCGGTTCAACATCGAGATCTCGTCCTCGACCATATGAAGAGTCTGGGGTTACGGCTCAATGCCAAAAAGAGCAACTTAACTCCCCAACAGAAGATTACATTTCTTGGGGTAGTGTGGGATTCGGTCGCAATGCAGGCACAGTTGTCTCCTGCACGTGTCGAATCGATCCTGACAGCGGTGTCCAGGATCAAGTTAGGTCAGACCTACACTGTCAAGTATTTTCAGAAAATATTGGGATTAATGGCAGCAGCGTCCAACGTGATTCCTTTTGGCCTACTGCATATGAGACCCTTACAGTGGTGGCTAAAGAGCAAAGGGTTTTCCCCGAGAGGCAACCCGTTCCGTATGATCAGAGTTACGCGCAGATGCCTTCGTTCCCTGATTATATGGAAGAAACCTTGGTTTCTGAATCAAGGTCTGAAATTGGGGGCTCAATGTCACAGGAAGATAGTGACGACGGATGCGTCCCTCACAGGCTGGGGGGCAATAGTGGAAGGTCACTCAGCCAGTGGGCTGTGGAGAGAGCAGCATCACCACTGGCACATAAATTGCCTGGAGATGTTAGCTGTACTACGAGCACTGAAGTACTTCCTCCCAGTCCTCAGAGGCCATCATGTTCTAGTCAGAACAGACAATACATCAGTGGTCTCTTACATAAATCATCAAGGGGGCCTGAGGTCACGCCCTCTCTGCAAACTGGCGCACCAGGTCCTCCTCTGGGCCCAGGAGAAGTTTATATCGCTCAGGGCGATGTACATCCCTGGAGTTCAGAATGTGGGAGCAGACATGCTGTCAAGGCAGGGGCTGAGGCCCGGGGAATGGAGACTCCACCCCGACGTGGTGGAGCAGATCTGGGAAAGGTTCGGCCGAGCCGAGATCGATCTGTTTGCGTCCCAAGAGACGTCTCATTGCCCTCTGTGGTTTTCTCTGACTCATCCAGCCCCATTGGGACTGGATGCCATGGTACAGAAGTGGCCGAGGCAGCTTCTGTATGCCTTTCCCCCAGTCGCTCTGCTCCCAGGAGTTCTAGAGAGAGTCCGACAGGAAGGGGTCAGCCTCTTATTAATAGCCCCCTTTTGGCCTGCCAGAGTTTGGTTCACAGATCTTCTGACACTCCTAGCGGGTCAGCCATTGGAGATTCCTCTGAGGAGGGACCTCCTAACTCAAGCCAGGGGTACAATATTTCACCCCCGCCCAGAGTTGTGGAAACTTTGGGCTTGGCCACTGAGGGGAGTGAATTGTTAAACCAAGGTCTCTCAACTGAGGTTGTTGAGACCATCCTGAATTCTAGGGCTCCCTCCACCAGGAAACTTTATGCCTTGAAGTGGAGATTGTTCACCTTATGGTGTAATGACAGGAATTTGGACCCAGTTAACTGCCCGTTGGCTTCAGTTCTAGAGTTTCTTCAAGACCGTTTTTCTACAGGTCTAGCTCCTTCTACTATCAAGGTATATGTGGCAGCTATCTCTGCCTTTCACTCCCCTCTGCCTCAGGGGTCAGTGGGGAGACACCCCTTGGTCGTTCGTTTCCTGCGTGGCACCGTAAGAATGAGACCTCCTTCTCAGACCAGAGTTCCGGCGTGGGACCTAGCCATAGTCCTAGACGGGATTTCCCAGGCACCTTTTGAGCCTATGGAGTCCAGCTCAGACAAAAATTTATCCCTCAAGCTGGCCTTCTTACTAGCCATTACCTCTCTGAGGAGGGTAGGTGACCTGCAAGCTCTTTCGGCGTCCCCCCCATGTTTGGAGTTCGCCCCAGGGAATATCAAGGCTATTCTGCACCCTAAACCGGGATATGTTCCGAAGGTACCTCGCAATGTTGCCAGGACCCTAGTTCTCCAGGCCTTTTACCCTCCGCCCCACGAGTTGGCGGATCACCAAAGGTTATATTTATTATGCCCGGTCAGGGCATTGCAGGAGTATATAGGAAGGACTTCTCTGTGGAGAAAGTCTGACCAATTGTTGGTCTGCTTTGGACCTCGAGGTAGAGGTCAGCCGGCCTCTAAACAGACCATCAGTAGATGGGTCGTAGAGGCAATTTCTTTGGCTTATGAGGTGCGCGGAAGGCCTTCACCTCTAAGAGTCAGGGCTCATTCTACTAGGAGTATGGCCTCTTCGCAGGCCCTTCTGTTGGGGGCATCTATGCAAGATATTTGTGATGCTGCGGGTTGGTCTTCCCCGCATACATTTATGAGGTTCTACAATCTAGACCTTTCTTCCTTACCTGGATCCCAGGTTCTTATGTCCTAGAATGTGCGTAGACACCTTCACACCAGGACAGTCACAACTCACTATGGCGTAGTGGGCATGTCGTCCCCCATAGAGTCATTCCATGACGCAGTGTTGAGTTCCCTCGAAAGGGAACATCTCAGGTTACGACTGTAACCATAGTTCCCTGAGATAGGGAACGAGACACTGCGTCTCATTGCCATACTCCTTGTGCCTGTAGCTTTTGCTTCATTTTTTTACAGAAGCTGAGTTGTCGCTGTTTACCGCGGTCTATTTATACCTTCCGGTATTCGCGTCACTCATGACGTCATCCGTGACGTCATCTCCTCGCGACTATAAATCGCGAGTTAGTTCCATACACAATTTCACGCGAGTCACGCTGCTGGTGTTCCCCCATAGAGTCATTCCATGACGCAGTGTCTCGTTCCCTATCTCAGGGAACTATGGTTACAGTCGTAACCTGAGACGATTTTGCACCAGTTAAGGCTAAGAAATAACGGTGAAGAAAAAAAATCAATTTCCACATAGACTAATCTATTTACATGAATATAATGTGTCTTTTCTGGTGGTATATAATATAATTATTGTATAACATACTGTGTAATTAACTACTGGCTTGAAATAAATGTGTGTAAATCAATTATTTGGTCATAATAGGCAGAAGGGGCAATATTATTATTCTAAAACTGGAAAGTGTCGGGGTTTAACTGGGCAGAGGGCAATGAATGTGTTTGTGGTACTTGGTTTAAATAGCTGTCAAAATGTCGCGGCAAGATTCGAACCGCTTACTGAATCACTCGCGGAAGCGAGGCTTCAGACGTCATCTATGACGTCATTGGTCTAGCGATACAAGCCTCGATACGCACTTCACTGAAAGCTTCCGGAATTTCTCGACACACGCTCCAAAGCCTCGGCTCAGAACGTAACATCACTAATATTAACAAAGATATTGGGCACGAAAGTCCGAATGTGCGAATATGAAAACAACTTTACCGCGGTACACGTGTGCAGGTGGATAAACGTATACATGCTTGATTAGATGTGTTTGTGGAATGTTTCTGCATTAAGTGCAAAGAATATTGCATACTTATATACGATCGATTTATCGTGTTATTCCAACGTTTTGCCATAATGCCAATGAATGTCGACATAATGAAGCTGTTATTTTCGGTATTTTTTTAAATCATGCATGCATGCTAATCTGTTAGATGCAAAATGCAAACAGTCAATCGAGAACACGTATTAAAAAGAACACTTGTTTTAAACAAGAAGAAGGAAAACATTAAGTTTATTCGCATAAAGTAACTTATGTGATGGCAAAACTATTATTTTAATTTGTGTGAAGTACAGTGATGGCAAAACGATGTCTCTTATTAGGCAAAGCTGTATCATTTAGACAGTTGTTGAATCCTAATTTTTTTGTAGATATCCTACCTTTCGTAATATGCCGAGTAAGCAACGTGCTTTCGACAGCTCAGCTTCCCTCCAAAAGAAACCTGCTCAACAACGTGCTTCCGCCATCAGTTATTTTTACTCTAAGGCGGATGCGCAGCATCTACATTTGCGCCTTATGGCAACGAATCAAGTAAAGTGTATCACATCACATGTGCAAATCACATTGATCTTGAATGCATTATATTCATGTCGTGTAAAAGTAAATCAAAAGAATAATATGTATTTTATACTTTTTTAAATATATTTTAATTAAATTATTTGCCTAATATGAATTACTGACAAGAATCATTTTTTGAGTGCAGAGATTCGAAATTTAGATTCTGCCCAGTGGGAGTGACTTTACATTCAGTGGGAGGAGATTGTAAAGAACTGTTGTAGAGTAGGAGTGTTGAAACACTACCTGAACGAAGTCTGCTCATACCGATATAATACATCTAATGATACCCCCCTGGATGTGATCCAGGCAAGAGGGCAGGAAGCTGATGGCCGTGACGGGTGAACCAAACAGCTGACTGCACAAAATAAGGGCCCTGAAAATAAGTTGAGCGTTTTGCTTATATAGTAGTGTTTTGTGCGATCTGCTAAAGGTGAACCCTGAATGCCGTTGGTCCTCGTAGAAAGGTGTGTGTGTGTGAGAAAGTGTGAGAGTGCATGAGACGTTCAGGTGATTACCGTGTGAGAAGGAGAGGTTTGGTGTGTAAGGCCTCTGTGTGTGTGCGAAGCTAAAGGAGTGGTTGAGAGAGAGAGGGAGAGCCAGAGGGGCTCTGTGTGTGTGTGTGTAAGTGTGTATGTAAGTTTGTATGAGGGTTCAGAGAAATCTATGGATATGTGAGTGTGTAGCCAGGAACTGAATGAGAAAAGAGGTGGAATTGTGTTTGCCTCTGTGTGTTTGTGTGTGTGCGCGCGCGAGTGAGTGAGTGAGAAGAGACAACAAACAGTTGATGTGAGTTTTGACTTATTCCAATAATTTTATTTTTACTCTTTATTATTTTTATATAGTTATGTGGACGTCCTATTATAAAAAAAGAAATTAATTTGGCTAATAATACTAATATAGTTCGCATTTATTATCATGATTATTCATATATTGCTTAAGACATATTGATAAAAAATTATAATATAATTAAATGTTATTTGGAAATTATTTATGCACAATGCATATTTTTTCATATTAAGCCTATAATGAATTATGTTAACACTAGTGATAAGGATTGTATGATCTTTGAATTATAACAGCCATTAAATATGATATATTTAAAGAGCACCTGAAATATGAAGTGGGTTGGATTTGAACATAAATACAGACAAAAGAAGAGAGAATTTTGTTTTTATTCTAAACCCCTTATCTAGTAATCCTTATGCTCCAAATAATAATTAAGCATCTATAATGTATGTTTTTGAGAGGTGCTGTCACGTTCTTGGTCTGGTCGGGGTATTTTTCTGCACATGGGTTGTGTTGTTGTTTGTCGAGCACGTGGCTAGCCGGTGGCTGGTTCCGTGCTCGGTGTCTGCGTTAACAAGAACACGTTAGCAAGGCAACAGTATGCAGAGCGGTAAGAAAAGTGTGCCTCGCTCTCAAGCACTTTTTGCAAGTTTTTGTTAAGTTTCCTGGCCATAAACCTGTGAGAGCCGTCAAAGAGGAGTTTCACAGGATTGCAGGTGAATGGTGTACATCTTTCTAAATTAGGCTGATCAAATAAATGTTGTTCTGCTAAGAACATCTTGCTGCCACCTCTGGAAGTAAGCTAATAATTAAAATGCCCTTTAGGATTTCCCAATGTAATTGGGTGCATTGATGGCACCCATATTCCCATCATCGCTCCTTCCCAAAATGAGGCCGATTATGTCAATCGGAAGTCCATCCACAGCATTAATGTGCAGGTACACTGACATGGCCTAATGTTTCATAATGTCGAAGACTGTGTCCAAGTACAGTAACTCTAATGTCTTTGTTTGTCACTGTAAAGATCATATGTGATGCTGCACACATAATTACAAATGTGGAGGCTAAGTGGCCCGGCTCGGTTCATGACTCACGGATATATCGTGAGTCATCTCTGAGCAACAGAATGGGCCAAGGTAAGTAAATGTATGCACTGAACACATGGTCATGTCTGTCTGTCTCTCTGTGAAAAAGCACTAAACCAATGTGACCTTACAGGAGAGATCGATGGCCTGCTGCTGGGTGATAGGGGTTACCCGTGCCAACCTACACTCATAACCCCTTACCCAGAACCTGAGCCAGGCCCCCAGCAGCACTTCAATGTGGCACACAACAGGACAAGATCCCGGGTGGAGATGACCATAGGCCTGTTGAAATCACGTTTCCAGTGCCTACGCCACCTCAGGGTGACCCCTGAAAGGGCTTGTGACATTATTGTGGCATGTGTTGTTCTTCATAATATTGCCATTATTAGAGGGGAGCAACACCCTGCCCTACAAATTCAAGACCCTGAGGAAGACCTCATACACCATGGGGATTTCCAGGATGGAAGGGTGGTCAGAGACCTCATATGCCGCAATGTCTTTGGACACTAATGAACCACACCAACACAGGACTGTTAAATAAACTCAATTTAATCACATGTCATTTGGTCTTCTTTCTGTCCTACAAATACAAAAGCAACAGTTATGTTTCCTATAAGGTTGTAAGACTGTTCCATTACTTTGTACACCCACCTCTAGTTTGTGCCTAAGGAGCTCAATTTCCAAATCTGTTTTTAGGATCTGACGGTCCAAGTACACAAGTTCTTTATCTGTCTTTTGTAATTGTTTTATGAGATGAAGCTTATATAGCTCCTTAACTGGCAACTGAAAAACACAAGACTGAGGTTATATGTTGGAGTTCTAAAAAAGTCTGCAGATTCAAACAATGGCATTTACTGAACATTACTGAACTGAGTTTATCTGTGTGTCAGAATTTGATGGACCCTCCTCCTGTTCTGCCATGCTCTGTTCAAAAAAAGAGAAGCATGTCAGTTTGAGCATACATACCAACTAGCACTCTAGAGGTCTACACACTCAGTGTGTGATTTGGAGATACATCAAATGAACATTACCTCTGTAGGCCTCTCTGTGTCAGCAGACAAGGTTTCTTCATCCCCTTCATCCTGTGAAGATGAACATTTTGTGTAGTATTCACTTTTTAAGAATGCCCTTAAATTATGCTGCATTGGGTAGGCCACTTACAACTGACTGGGGTTCTGTTGTGACAAGAGGTTCCACAAGGTTAACATTACCATCAGAATCTGCTGGGACAAAGAAAAAGGCCAAAGTGAAATCAATTTAACTATCAGAAAGAGCCTGTACAAACCAAGATAGGTAGACCTCTTACATATTATATAAGCACTTGTATCCTGGGGAGTGACAGGTTCTGATGAACTCCCTCCTGGAATTCCCTCAGCCACTGGTCGCCCAGTGTTAAGGCTCAAGGCCATCTCCTCTGCATCCGTCAGAGGTGGTGGTGCAGGTCCTCCTCCGGTTTTACGTGCCTCTGCCCTCTTTCTATTGGCTGAGTAGACACGAAATAGTCAATTTATTGTCATTACCCTAATTAAGACATGCAGAGAGGATTTTCTCTGGTAGGCCATTGCAACTGATGATGACTTTCATTGGTTGTGGTTTCTAAGACTATCAAATCCAGCAGTGCATAGCTGTTTCACAGACAGGATTTAGAAAAACCAGCCATGATTTTCTTGGGGGAGCAGGTGCAAGCATGGCCAGTTTTCTGTCTTCTACAGCCATAGCGCTCGGTTCTCCTCATAACATTCAAGGCCAGTTTAATTAATATATCAAACATTTCCCAGTCAGGCATGCAACAAGCAAGAGCATTTTATTTCTTAAAACTCACCTGACTGAATGATGTTTTTATATTTCATTTTCAGCTGCTGCCATGTTCTTTTTATTGCAGAAGGATTGCACCTACATGAAAAAAAACATAGGTGTGTGTGTGTATATATATATATATATATATATATATACACATATATAGTAGAGCTAGATATAATTCACATTTTGACGGTTTCAACAAAATGAATATAAAAGTGATTGACAATTAAACTTACGCATTAACACGTGAAGCAATTTTCCCCCACGCAGACTCTCTTTCTTTTGCTGCTGCGGCTGTGTTGCTCTTCTTTCGAAAAATGTGCTCATATTCGCTGTACGCTTGTAACAGTACCTCCAATTCGACTGGCGAGAAATAAACGGAGCGCTTTTTGTCATGTGCCGTTGCCATGGTGAATCGTGCTATCTTCGCTCAATTGATGATGGCTTTTTAAAGCAATGGTGCACGCGCGTAACCTAGAGTGAACTTACTCAGAGTGGATTGAACTAATTGAAATCACCTGTTCTGAAACCGAAAACTCAGAGTTGCGATTCTCTGAGTAAATCAACTCAGAGTTCACATTTTAACTCGGTGTTGGTTGAACCTCCTTATTGAAACGGGCCCCTGTTACTTTATTTCTCATTAAGCACTCGTCCCCGGTAATTACCCCACACCTGACTATCCTTACATCTCGTTATGTTTCCCCTATATATTTCCCTCTGTGTCTCTCGTCCGTTGTCTGATCGTTGCTCTAGGTAGCCAGTTCAGACTGACCCAGACCCTGCCGCGGCACATCTGATGAAGTTCTTGTCTAGGCCAGTCATAGTTTTGTCTCGTTGCTATTTCTGCTTACCTTGTCTGTCACCTCGAAACCTTCCTGTCTCCCGGCAGCTCCCGTGGGCATCTAGTTCGTCTGCAGCCGTCAGCGTCCAGTGGTTCCCCGGAGGATCGGCGATCTTCTTCCTCGCCGGAACCCACGTCCGGATTCTCACCACGGCACTCGGACTGAGTGAGGAACTCCAGTTTTCAACCAGACTCTCCTTCTCTGGGTTCCTATCCTCCGTCCTTGCCGCCGTGCTCTACTCCCTCTGGGATCCTCGCTTCTCACCACCACGGGCTGGCATGCTCGCGGCCGGGTCGCTGTTGCAGCATCCACGGACAGTGTCACCTCTTACCACCACGGGCTGAAACGCTCGCGGCCGGGTATAGTCAGTTCCTTATCTGCCGTGTTCGAATAAAGTTTGGTTTTCACCGCATCTGGGCCGTCTCTGTGCTTTTCTCATGACAGGTGCATCTTCTAAATCTCTCTTTAATGAACCATCATATGTAAACCAACAGAATTACAAACTTAAGCTTTATTAAATGCTTACAGGCAGAGTAATGCCATTATGTTATTGAAGGACATTTTTTGGAACGGTTGCAAGATTGAACTAAGAATTTATATGAGACAATAAATTGTTGTGTATGAAGCTATATATTCACAGTAGCACAGACGAGGACCTCAAGAGAATAAGACCAATAGTTCCTGAGGCGGCTTTACCAACAATCAACTTCACAGTTGTGGAGTGACACCACCAGACTGACACATGCTATGTGGAACTGCCCAAGTGTGAAAGACAGTTGACCACTGCAATTCATGATGAATGGTATACAGTAAATGGACACATTTCACAGTGAGTCAATTTGATCTAATTGTGTGATAAAGGGTTTGTTAAATATTGGGACGTCATGTTTCACGTCAAGATTTTTTTATCAAATTTATAATAGAATTTTTTTTTCTGACCTGATTTCTAGACTTTCATAGACCTAGGAGTTTATTTTCAACAATACATTCAGTAATTAATCTGAAGTCCAAGTTTTTTTGGGAGCTGTCAGCTGAGCTCTGTGAGAATTTTTTACATTTTTGTGGATAAAGTGAGTGCTATCTGTTCTTTCGTCTCACAGCTCCCAGACCTGTCTTTGAACTTGCTGTCCAGTCCATTTATCTTTTACAATTTACAACATGTTTCTTTAATGGAACTTTCTGATCTTGTTAGCAAGATGAAGGCAACCACATCGTCACTCGATGTTTTTCCATCAGATATGATAAAAGCAGCATTCCCAGTAATCGGCCCAAGTGTCCAACTGTTGATGAACTCATCTTTGGGCACTGGTTTGGTTCCGAACTGCTTTAAGCATGCAGTTGTTCAGCCTTTGCTTAAGAAGCAAGGTTTGCATGAAAGCTGCTTTAATAACTTTTGACCTGTATCCAAGTGATCTTTTCTCTCAAAACTGTTATAAAGTCATGCTGTCACAATTAATCCCGTTTTTAAATGCAGCTAATTTGTTAGAACCTTTTTAATCTGGATTTTGTTTGCTTTGTTGAAAGTGTTCAGTGTTGCACGATAGACTGGGATTTTGACATTGGTGGGAATATAAAATTGATCTGTAGAGCCGCATTGTCACTAAAGTTTAGCGTTGTTAAAACAATAATTTGACTTATTTAAACAATATAATAATTTAATAATACTTGAAATAAGTTTGATTTGAAATGGTTTTCTACACAGAACTTTCTCTCTCATTGCCCGTGGTTTGTGGAACCAATTCCTTCTGGACACCCATCTTACATCTTACATTACTGTTTTTAAATAGAGGATGAAAACATATCTTTTCTCATTGGCATTTTGTATTTTATTGCTGTCTGTTTTGTCCGTTTGTTAATTGGTATTTTATTTTACATTGAACACCACTTTGGATAGCTCTGCTATGCGGAAATGTGACTTACTTACTCTCACTGGAAAAATCACTTGAATGGTTTTAAAAGATTTTATTAAGTTGATATAGCTGTTTATTTTGGTGATTTTTATTAAGCACTGAAATATTTTTCCAGAGTGTGAAGATCTGGTTTCTCTGGCTTCAGTTGTTCAACCATGAAATATGCCTAGTAAGATTAAGGTTGGATATGAAATTAAGTCTTGTTTTGAATTTATTTGTTTGGACAACTGAAAATAATACTATAATGCAGAAACTGGTTATTTGCAGAAAACAAAGTGTCTGAAATGCTTGAGATTACTGCTGCACTTACAAAACAAAGAAGATTTTGATACTTGTCAAATCTAATTTAAATATTTTAATACAACACAGTTAAGTTTGATTTTTTTCTTTTTTATGTTCAGTCATTTAATGAACATTATATCTGATGACATTTATCACTAATAATGGATATTAAAAGGGTTGCCATTTGCTTTTGATACATTTTATTTTGCTGTTCGCTCTGTTTTTGTTTAGGTAGGGAGGCAGTGTATAATTGTATTTTTCTTTGTAAGTGTATATTTTCTTTTGGGAGCGCAGAGTAGTAAAGCCTTTTAGTGCCGGATAGGCAGGTAGATAGTTGTTTTTCTGTTTGTTATTTTGGCATATAACCCCTTCAAAGTTATTTCAATTCAACTGAACTACAATCAACTTTGTTGATAATATCACAGTAACTATGTGTGTGCACTTGGTGCCTGTGTATATGTTTTTGTTGTTAAACATTTCCAGACACTGTGAGAGGTTTACTACATGAATGATTTTTGTTGTGTCAAAATATAATTGCATCGATAATAGTTCAAGCCACAGTAAGCAGATATAACTTCAAGCAGGCCTAGATTTATGACATGGCCCTGATGGCCTTATGATCTTTGGGGGGAAAAAAAGGATGTACGAAGCAATGATACTGAATGGATGAGTTGTGCAGGGTGCCAATTTTCTTTCACTCTATATTTTGTTGAATGTTTGAATAATATGGGAAAAAGTGCAGGATTGTATTTTTTATTTTTTTGGGAAGATCTTTTGATATTTGACAACCTCCCATTCTAAAAGAAAATGGTGATTATTCATTGAAAAGTAAATAATGTTATGTTTTATAAGCCCTTGACATGATTACAGCTGTTTTAGAGTTTGAACAAGTGTTGCCAGAGTGTTGTTTAAATTTGAGCGGACACCTTTGGCTGATGTTGAGAGAGTGAAAAGACTTTCAAAAATGTCTGTGCAACCTGAAAAGAGCACTTGCAAACAAAAGACAAGGCCTGTGGTGAGAATATATATTTATAATCTTTTTACAATGTTACATGTCATTCTCAAATTTATTATAACAAGTGATAAAATGTAAAACAAATTCTTGCCTAGAAATTAGAACAAATATTCTACCTGATTGTTTTCGTCTGTTCACAAGGACATGTATGTTATTGGAGAGGATGCTACCTCAAGAGGGACATGTGAAAGTCCTACATGATCAGTATCGAAAGACACAGCCAAATACTCACATTGTTGAAGAGCGAATGAGGATGACCTTTGCCTTTGATTACAGGTGGAATGACTGTTAAATATGCTGTCAACAAATATCCATTCTTGAAGACTCCATCAGGGGTAATGTGCAAATTAACACGGAACATATACATTAACATGTAGGACACTGAAACTGTATAAAATCCTGGTTTTCTTATGCTTGTCTTTTTTATAAATTTCAGCTTTATCAAGAAATTGGTTTCCTGTACATATCTGTTAATCTCTGCCGGCACTTCCAAGAACATTTTGGAAACATTTCCTTTGAGTAATCTGTAGCACACTGGATGCAATCTCATTTGGCAAAGCCACACAAAGAAGCTAAAGAAGAATCTCTAATTGAAAACCATCTTGGTAATTGACTTTTTATGCTTTTATTTATTTTTTATAAAATTCTGTAATTGATTACTCTCCTTCATGTCAGTTCAAACCTGTAAGATTTTTATCCATCTTTAAAAGTATCTTCATTTGTGTTACAAAGAAGTCTTAACCGCTTTCTTTCCCTCCATTGACAGTTTACAAACTAGCACTCTCAAGGGCCAGAGAGGTTGTAATATCTGATCAATTTTGGGGGTTTTTGTTTTAGGAATTGATTTCACAGCAGCACTTCTCATGTTGCCAGGCTTATTTAGAGAGAAGCTTGAACACTTCATTGTGCTTGGGGACTTGAGCATATGTGTCCACTTGAATTTTGTTCATAAATGCATATCATTCTTGAAGTATTTTTATTGCCCACAGTAAGTGAATAATAATGATCTTACTCCTCATGCATGCAGATTATTTCTCTTATTATAATTATAACTCCTGTGCTTATACAATTCTGATTTGTGTTTTTGTCTTTTAGAGTGAACCATCTTCGCCATACCCAACTGTTCAAGTACAGGAACTGTGCTTACGAGAAGAGTCACTGCAATCGTCAGAGTTGATGGAATAGAGATCTGTCGGGCCAGCTGTGTGGAGGAAGGGGCTCTTGCTGCATTTAGTGCCTATTTCGTCTTCATTTTGAATTACCCATCTCATCTGAAAAACACCCGGATCTTTCTTCAGCGGTATGTTTTGAAACTTACTGTGGATGGTGACAAGCCTCTACCTACTCCAGTTACCAGAGTAATTAACCTCTTAGAATGAGATTTGCCAAAATGCCTCGCCTGTTCTGTTGCCCTAAATGCTCTCGGAGAACATTCACAATTGTCATATTAATCCAGCACATTGGTCTCATTCATGCACATGAGGCAAACTTTTCAATAACTTGTGGTCTTAAAGACTGTCAGAGAACATTTTCAAAATATGAGTCCTTTAGATGTCATGTTTACCGAAAGCATAGACATGCGGTATTACATCAGACTACGACTGATGTTCCTCTGCCTCTGTTTGAGAACGTTGAGGATGTTGAGGAAGAATGTCCTAATGACAGCGTTGCTTTTCCTGCCCCCCCCCAAACATGAATGAGCGGTTTCAGCAATTTAGGGAGAACCTATGTGCCTTCGTTCTGAAATGCAGAGAGAAAAATCACCTGCCTCAGACAGTGCAGCAAGAAATTTTGGATGATGTAAATTTCTTATTTAGTTTTTTCAAAGAGAACTATGATGCATTTCTTGCATATCATCTAGAAAAAAATGGATTTGATCTTGCCGCATGTCCAGAACTTCAGGAAGTGCTACAGTCCCCTGACTTTTTTTCAGAGGCCTCAAGACTTATTAGGTCTCCACACATGTTCAAAGAGTTCTGTAAATCAAAATTCAAGATGACTGAACCTGTGCAGTACACACTGAGAGACTCGAGTGGTAACAAGGCTGGAAGTTACTCTTACGTTCCTATTTGTGAAGTATTAAGAAAATACTGTTCTCGTGAGGATATTTGGGACCAAATACAAACTGAGCTGAACTTAGATAAAGATGAACTTGTTCTTAATGATTATCGAGATGGACTTCATTTCAAAACCCACAAATTCTTTGCAGGTAACCCACAAGCCCTAACGCTACATATTTATGAAGATGAATTTGAAGTGTGTAATCCTCTGGGTACTAAACGCAACATGCACAAACTTTGTGCAATTTACTATACAATTGGAAATATGGGTCCAAGGTATTGCTCTCAGTTAAAACATATTCATTTAGCTTTACTTGTTCGCTATAGCCTTGTGAAACAATTTGGATTAGATGAAATTTTGAAGCCATTGATGGATGATCTTAAAAAGCTTTCATCAGAAGGAATGAATATACTCGTTGATGGTGTGGAAAAAAATGTTCGTGCTGCTGTTGCCGTTATATCTGCTGATAATCTTTCCTCTCACTTTATAGGTGGATTCACCATGTCATTTAATGTTGGTAGAATTTGTAGGTACTGCATGGCCACACATGGTGATATTAAGAGATGTTTTAATGAATCTGACTTTGTTTTAAGAACTGCTGATGTCCACAAATACCACCTGGAGTGTGTAAAGGAAAATCCTGACACGAAAGCCATTTATGGTGTTACCGGAAGCTGTCCTTTTGACACACTGGACTACTTTAATGTCACAACCTCACTTCCACCAGATGTGATGCACGACTTTTTAGAAGGTGTAGTTCCTTTAGTGTTGCGCCTCGTTTTAAGCAAAGCTCACAGAGAGAAAATCATACAAGAGTTTAACGAGGAACTGAAAAAGCTTACTTTTGGACAGAATGATAAAACAAATAAGCCTGTTCCTCTTTCTGAAAAACTTCTACACAACGGGAATATAGTAGGATCTGCCTCACAGAAATGGTGTTTATTTCGCCTACTGGCCTTTTTGATTACTCACAGAATCCCTGAGGGCTGTAGCTATTGGCATGTCTACTTACTTTGTCGTGAAATTTCTGATATTGTAATGGCACCGGTTGTAAAAAAACAACTTGATCTCTTAGTTTCTGAGTTGTTTGTCATGTACAGTTGAAGATTTGGTGATGTCCTCACTCCAAAATGTCATTTTTTTAATCATTACTCTCGTTGATGCTGTGCTATGGGCTTTGCGTCTTTATGGTGTGTGAGCTTTGATTAAGGTGTGGGAATATTTTTCTAGATAAAAGTATGATTTAAATATCAATATAATCAATAAGTGTTTTCTTTCATTATGTCATTAAGCTATGTGTTTTGTCATGTGCTTGCTATCTTACTCAGTAAAATAGTTACTGGGGCAAACAAGAAAGAGATGGGGGTTGGAGCCATAAATTATCTAGATAACACACACACACAACAACACAAAAAGAGTCATAAAGAAAAGATAAATGTTATGAATCAATCCACTGATATGTTTAAGTATAATCATGAGTTGTGATGTGTTTTAATGAATCATAGGATTAAGAAACAACGCTATATAATTAAAAACATTAGATGATTAAGTGTTTTCTTTTTACTAAAAGAATGTTAAGAATGTTGGTATGTTGTCCGGCCACAATAAACTGTTTCTAGGAGACCACTCCCAGATGTCCTGGAGAACATTCCTCAGGACTGGCGATTGACCACAGGATATACGTTTTGAAATGTTATTTTACAGGAACTAAGAAAAAGGACTTCACGGTGATTGGTGGAAACGGAGCAGCACTCCTTAAAAGGCAGAGGAGGAGTCAGAAGATACGAGCGACGTCACATACTTTATAAATATGGGTGTTATTTGAATATTTTGGGTTGTTGGCTTGTGGTGGAGTGAGCGTGGTGATTACTGACAACCCAAAGCTTTGTTACCCTTTTTACATCTGATAATAAAACTTCTGTTAATTTTGGAGAACGTCTCTAGTGCAAATTTTTGAACATGCAGGACTGCCTTTAAAGTCCAACAAATGGTGACCCCGAGACGTGATTTGACGAGACGTGATTTGATGAGAGACGAAGGCATTTTCTGCCAATTTCGTTCGGAACGGATTCAGATTCAACACACAGGTCGACCTAAAAATAAAAGGTAAGCAGAAGCCTGTTTATTCAAAATTCTGCTATTGAATATACCTAAATTGCTGTGTTGAATTTGATGAACATTCCGAGTAAGTACAAGTAAATTATAAAAAAGAAGTTTTGAGAAATCAGATTTAAAAAGACATTACTGTAAGACGTTGCGTCACATAAGGAAATTGTGAGACGTTGCGTCAATCGTAAATTCTGCCGGGTTTGAGGCCCTCGATTAATAAATCGTAAATTCTCGGGTTGAGGCCCTCGATTAATAAAATCGTAAATTCTGGCGGTTTGAGGCCCTCGATTAATAAATCGTAAATTCTGCGGGTTGAGGGCCCTCGATTAATAAATCGTAAATTCTGCGGGTTGGAGGCCCTCGATTGAAATAAATCGTAAATTCTGCGGGTTGAGGCCCTCGATTGAAATAATCGTAAATTCTGCCGGGTTAGAGTCCCTCGAGTCGGCGAACTCGTAAAGGAATATTCCAAAATTGTTTGTTGTGTGTTAAATGTTAAGAGTTGAATGTGAATACTGATAAAGGCGATTGAAGAAAAGACGTTGCGTCACAGAGACTCGTTGAGAAACTGAGACGTTGCGTCAGTAATTAAGTGAATTAATTCAGAAAACATAGTCACCCAGACCACCTTATACTATAAATTGGAATACATAAGGCTGTAAAAGATTGTGAACAGTACAATTGTGTGTAAAATGGCTGAATTTCAGAAAGAATGTGATGAATACGGATGTCCGCCAGTGTTGCTGCAGTGGCAAAAGGTTACGGATATGCTGTTAGCACAGACAGAACCACACGATAAGAAACTGAGACAGAAAGAAATAGACAAATGCTGGATAGCATTATGTGATGATTTTGGGTGGGAAAATGCAGAAGAAGTAAGAATGCCTCTAGCACCGAAAGTTAGAGAAATGGAAAAGAAAGCACATATAAGTTACGAGACATTTGAAGAGAAAGAAAAGTGAAAGTGGTATAACACAGGAAAACATGTAGTGAGGAAGAAAATCTTAAAAAAGAATTAAGAATGTGGACTAGAGTGGCTTAACAACCACAGCACTCAGCTACAGAAACAGAGTGGAGAGAGAAGAGGAAGTGAACAGCTCAGCAGCAAGAGACAGAAAGGAAGAAAACAGGAAGCATTCAGACTAACCCAACGCTCCTCCCCTTCAGAAACACATACCTTCAATTATCCTCATTAAGCCATCCTCCACCATATGAGCCGTCCCACAGCAAGGTGGTAGGTGGATAAACAGTGGAGAAGTAGATGTTGAATTTAACAAGTTACCAACCAGATACAGGCACCATTGATGCAGAGACCAGGTGGGAATTTGCAGTACCAACCATGGTCACATAGTGATATGACAGCAATAGTGAGTAAACTACCACCTATTACCTCTGGGGGCAGCAGATGGCTAAGTAAATTAACCACCCTATGTCATGGAACTTGTTTGGCTTTGGGTGACTTAAGATGCCTGTTAGGACAGATACTGACAGCCTCACAAATGCAGAACCTGGAACTCGAGGCTCACACAACACTGGACGCAAATGAAACACCATTTGTAAGGGAAAGCACTGATGTTGGCGGAGCATTAAGACGCTTATATCCTGTACCACCAACTGTGTACCAAAACATTAAATTCCGTATCAAACCAGGTGAGACTGGAACAGCCTATTATTTTCGTTGTGCTGCTGAATGGGAACAAATGGTTGAAGAAAATAGTCTAATTAATCCGGTAACAAGAGACATATTCAGAACAGCAGTCATGACAGGAGCTCCAAATGGAGTTAAACAATCCATGGAGAATAACCCAGACATTCCAGTTGCAACTAATGAAGTATGGGAAAGACATTTAGTGCACCACACTGATAGGGCTGTAGAGAGGGTCAGCAAAGAAGAAGAAGAATTAGAGAAAGTCAAAACGCAACTGTTGAAATTACAATTAGAGAAGGCTAAGAGCTGAGAAAATAAGAGAATAAACTATAAAGTGATTGTGATGAAAAGGAGATAAGAAAATAATAATAAAAGCAATAACTATTAAAAGCTAAGGTTTGTTGTAATAAAAAGTAATGGCTCCAAAAGGCAGAGAGAGAGACAAATGGAGGGTTGTGTGCAGAACCCCTCCTTATGTGACTCTAAGGTCAAATTCCCTAACTCACAGGAGTTGTAAAAGTTTCTGGAGTTAAGAGATGAAAGACAATGGGGCCATGTAAGACCAAAGAGCAAACGTTATTAGGGGCAGAGTTAAATAGAAAATTAAGGAGATAGAAAAGTTTGTGGATAAGACATGAATAATTAAGAAAAAGCAGACCACTAGCAGGCAGAGAGACAGAGGGAGGAAGGGAAAAAGAGCCATCATTTGATGAAGGAAGGAAGGTGTCACAGGAAATAAATCATTTTAAACCACGACTGAGAAACCTTTATTTTGAAATAAAGATACAGTTACCAAGAGACCCTATGTGTTCTGGGCCACATCAGACCTTGAGAGGCTAATGTCACTCCCCCCTGACATGCACAAAGGGGCTGGGAATTGGATTAAGGTGGTATTAGCAAAACAAGGGCAAACTTTAACATCGGAATTGACAGAGATGTGGACTCTCATTACATGATGGGATTATTTTGATGCACGTGAGGCAAGCACTGCATGCTGAATTTCAAGCCATAGAGGACCCTAAGGACACAAAAAAAAAAGGGGGAACAGCTTTGAGAAAGAGAAAACCCAAAGAACACGCCCAGAGACATTAAAACAGAGACTTAAACTCCATGGCACATCTGAGTGAGTTTTTGGCACCAAGTGATTCATGGCTCAAAAAGAAAATGGACTGAACAATGAGATATTGGCCAGCCTGAAGGAAAAACTGCCCCCACAGTCCATGAAACAGCCGCCTGGGGTGAAAGGGAGAGGTGATAGTAGACTTTTGAGGTCCAGGTCAAAGCAATAAAACCATTAAAAAAAAAAAAAAAAAAAAAAAAAACAAGGATATGTGGAAAGCCCAGTGAATATATATAAAAAAAATAAACGAGATGTGACCAACCTTTCCTTATATCAAATCAGACTCCTATTAATCTGTTAGAAAGAGATGCATTGTGTAAATTGGGTCTTCAAATTTGGGTTCTACAGAAGATATATAAATAGACATAGACAAAGGAAACTCAATGATGATCACTGTGCAAAAGCAAGATGTAAAGGATAGGACAGATGAGAAAGATGTAAGCGCAGTTGATAAATGGGTAAATTCATTGAAACTCAGCACAGTTACCAAAATCAGAATTCCACTGTCAATGATAGAGACCCCCTGAGAAATTCAAATCATACTAGGTAAACAAGGAAAGCTATAAAATAACTGAGAATGAATTTAACACAAATGGTTCAGCGTAGCAAATTCTGTACTACATACTGCATATCCTTATATGTAGGGAAAAATTGGGAAACAACAGATGAGGATTTTGTAACATTAAACCTGTAAGTTTCAGCATAAAAACCAATTCACCCATTTGGGTCCCACAGTATCATAACAAACCAGAGGCAGAACAAGGTGTAGCCACCACTGTCGCTGGACTAATGGAAAGGGGAGTTATAACACCCTATATTTCAGATTGGAACACACCAATTTTTCCTGTGCCAAAACCAGGAACTAACAAGTACAGATTGGTACATGATCTAAGAAATATCAATTCCATTGTGGTAACACCCACAATGACTGTGCCAAACCCATATATTTCATTATCTACCTTGACACCAGCACATCAATGGTTCACATGCATTGATTTGGCCAATGCATTCTTTTGTATTCCAATTGCAGAGGAGTGCAAAGCATGTTTGGCTTTTACATACAGGGGGCGCCAGTATTCCTATAACAGATTACCTCAGGGATTTATTCTATCCCCAGGAATTTTTAATCATGTTTTGAAACAACAGCTACAGGACTGTAGCTTACCTGAAAACTGTGTCATGATCATGTATGTTGATGACCTATTGCTGGCTGCCACAACAGAAAAGGCATGCTTGGAAGCCACCAGACTTGTGTTACTTCAGTTGCATAAGTCTGGGTTTAAGGTAAGCAAGGACAAACTGCAGGTTTGCAGACCTTGTGTTACATTTTTGGGTCGACTGATCACGGCACAGGGTTCAACTTTGACAGGAACACAAAGACAGGGTATACTGAGCCATCCCAAGCCAACCACAGTGAAAGACATGTTGTCATTTCTAGGTTTGACAGGATTCAGTAGACATTACATTCCCATGTATGTTTCACTAACCTTGCCTTTAAGACAATTGATCAAGGAACATGGCATGAAAAATCTGAAAGCAGAACTTCAGTGGACACCAGAGGCTGAACGGACGTTCATTGACCTTAAGACACAATTAGCTCATGCAGTGCACCTGAGCTGTGCTAATTATGAGTTACCATTTTTCCTGGATACCTCTGAGTCAGGATCCAGTGCACACGGTGTCCTATTCCAAAAAGACCAGGGTAGGAGAAAAGTTCTGATGTATGCCAGTGTACTTTTAGACTGTGTGGAGCAGAGACAACCTCTTTGTTCTAGGTTCGCAGCAGGCCTGGCTAAGGTAGTACACAAGACTTCACACATTGTTATGGGTCATCCATTAACAATCCTGACAACACATTCAATCATGTCTTTTGTAAATTCATCATCATTCACGTTTTCTCCTTTGCGACAAAGACGCATTGCCAAGATTCTGACCAGTCCAAATCTAACATACACACATGAAGGCATAAACATGGCTGATCTGATGACTGAAGGTCAACCACATGATTGTGCACCCATCACTGAGAAAGCATCTAAAATCAGGGAAGATTTGTCAGCTGTTCCATTGACTAGCCCACCACAAGTTAGAACACTTTTCACAGATGGTTGTTGTTTCAGAGCAGAAGATGGTAGCCTGAAAGCAGCATATGCAGTAGTGGAACAGGTAGGGAGTTCATTAGTGACCAGAGAATCTGAATTGTTGACAGGAAAACAGTCAGCACAGAGAGCAGAGATGATAGCAGTGACAAGAGCCCTGTACTACGCTGGTGAGACCCGTGTGAACATATATTCCGATTCAGCATATGTTGTAACAGCTGTCCACGTGGAATTGCCCTTATGGCAGAGGTGTGGTTTTATCACATCCTCAGGTCGACCAATCAAGCATGCATGCGAAGCCAGAGACCTTTTAGAGGCTCTGATGATACCCAAAGAGGTAGCAGTTATTAAATGTCCAGGACATTCCAAAAATGATTCCCCTATCACTGATGGTAACAATGCAGCTGATCTAGCTGCCAAAACTGAAGCTGGCTATGTTGCAACTCAGCAGGTGGTAAGATCAGATAGAGCCTGTAGTGATCTTTTGCCTCGTTTCACTCGAGAATACTTGGTCAAAGAACAACAGAAATCTGCCCCTGAAGAACAATCAGTCTGGTCACAGCATGGAGGCATCTGTGCTAGTGATGGTCTATGGCAAGCGCCAGATGGACGCCCGGCATTGCCTGTCTCTCTGACCGGTTCAATGTTAACACAAGCCCATGGGGTAAGCCATGTCAGTGACAAACAAATGATGAGAGCTCTCGAACATTGGTGGCATCCATTTTTGCAATCCATGGTGTCAGGTCATGTGACGAGTTGTTGTATCTGTCAGGAACACAATGTAAAACCTAGCATCAAACCCAAACGGGGGTGTTTCCCTTTGACATCTGGTCCAGGGGAAGAAATTGTGATTGACTTCACAGACATGATTACACGAGTACATGGCAAACGCTATGTTTTGGTGATTGTTGATTATTTCACTGGTTGGCCAGAAGCATATCCTGTCGGCCGAGAGGACAGTACGGCCGTGATAAAGTGTCTAATCAACCATTACATTCCACATTATGGGTTCCCACGACGTATCAGATCTGACAATGCCACCCATTTTAAAAATGAACATTTGAAAATTGTTGAACAGGCTCTAGGCCTAACACATGCGTATGGTGCAGTTTACCATGCGGCCAGCAAGGTAAGGTTGAACGTTTAAACCTGACAATTAAACTAAAATTGGCTAAAATCTGTGCACAGACTAAATTGAACTGGCTGTCAGCTTTACCCATTGCTCTCATGTCTATTCGTTCTTCTGTCAACAGGGTCTCAGGCTTTACACCTTTTGAATTGCTTACAGGTCGTCAATTTCCAGGACCAACCACGGCGTTGAGAGAGGACACAGTGCAGCCATTGTCACATACTGTGTATTTTGATAAACTAACAGCTCTGATTCGAACCTTTTCCCATCAGGTGACTCCTGTACCAGCGCAACCCGAGGAACTGCCATCACCAGTCACAACAGACTGGGTCAGGATCAGAAAATTCCGCAGAAACTGGAATGAACCACGGTGGTCTCAACCTATACGTGTGACAGCTCGCACCTCACATTGTGTGCAACTCCAAGGCAAAGGAGACACTTGGTTCCATTTAACATCCTGTGTAGCTTGTGACCCCCCTTCTAGGTCTCTTGCTGACACTGGTTTGGACCTGAGGACTCAGGTCCAAGAGAGGGAGGATACACAGAGTGGGAACGGTAACACAGACACTGAAATTGCTATTGAACAACACCAACAGCTCCAAATTATACACAAAACAGGTGACATTTTCACAAGTCCACACACAGAACCATTGGCTCACTGTGTAAGTGCTGACTGTGCATACGGAGCAGGTATAGCTAAACAGTTCAAACAACGATACGGTACACAGAAAGTAATTGATCAAAATAAACAACCAGGTGAATGTGCAGTGACTACAGAAGAAGACGGCAGAATCATTTTTCACTTAATAACTAAAGAACAATGTACTGATTTACCAACATATGACTGTTTCACAGAGAGCCTAAAACACATGAGAGATTGGTGTGTGGATAACAGAGTAAAAACAGTCTCAGTACCCCGGCTAGGGTGTGGTCTAGATAAACTAGACTTCAAGAAAGTACAAAAGATTCTGAGTGAAGTGTTCACGGACGTGGACATACAAATAACCATTTATTCCTTATAATCAAGTTTTCATTATTGTGTGATTTTGAGTGTTTTTCAATGTTTTTCAATTTTCAGGTTTAACAGTGTATTTTTAAGAAGTGTTTTCTTACAGGTTTTAAGGTATTAAGTTTTTAAGAAGTGTTGATGTTGTAAAGATAACAAGATATTACTAGAGAGGGTGAATATAACAGCAACAAAATGAAACTGTGGGAAAATTGGAAGTTGTTGTGTGTTAGGGATAATTGCAGGGACCATCGTAGGGATAATTTTTGGAATACAAAAAAGTAAGGAAGGTAATAGCACCACACCGCGAACTATACATAGAAGGTCAATAACATCAACAGACAAGTGCTTACTGAAATATGGAGGAATAGAGATAGAATACACAAAAGGGAGTAGCACATCATATACATTTGATTTAGGATTTTGTGTGACCTCTTTCGAGGTCAAGAGAGGGAATTGTGGGAATATTTTTTAGATAAAAGTATGATTTAAATATCAATATAATCAATAAGTGTTTTCTTTCATTTGTTTCATTAAGCTGTGTGTTTTTGTCATGTGCTTTCTATTTCACTCAGTGGAAAGTTCCTGGGCAAACAAAGAAAACAGAGAAAGTTGGGGGTTGGAGTCGTAAATTATCTAGATAAACACACACACATATAAAGAGTCACAAAGAAAAATAAATGTTATGAATCAATCCACTGCATATGTTCTAAGTATAATCATGAGTTGTGATGTGTTTTAATGAATCATAGGATTAAGAAACAACGCTATATAATTAAAAACATTAGATGATTAAGTGTTTTCTTTTTACTAAAAGAATGTTAAGAATGTTGGTGTGTTGTCCGGCCACAATAAACTGTTTTTAGGAGACCACTCCTTGGGGGAGGGGAGAACATTCCTAAGACTGGACGACCACAGGATATAGTTTTGAAATGTTTATTTTCAGGAACTAAGAGAAAAGGACTTCACGATGATTGGTGGAAACGGAGCAGCACTCCTTAAAAGGCAGAGGAGGAGTCAGAAGATACGAGCGACGTCACATACTTTATAAATATGGGTGTATTTGAATATTTTGGTTGTTGGCTTGTGGTGGAGAGGTGGTGATTTACTGGCAACCCAAAGCTTTGTTACTCCTTTTTACATCTGATAATAAAACTTCTGCTTAATTTTGGAGAACGTCTCAGTACAAATTTTTGAACATGCAGGACTGCCTTTAAAGTCCAAACTTCCCATTTAATGCACACCTGTCATGTGTTACCTCGTTGATGTTCCTATATTGTACCCTCATGTCTTTGATCCATGTAGACATCGTGTATTTGTATGTGTTATGCTGGTGTTTGTGATCTGTCTGAATGTTGTGTGAGCATGCCATTTCAGTCTTTACCTTCGGCTCTACAGCATTCAATAAGTGTAAACAAGAAGTACAGCCATGTCCTTTTTGAAGGTAAACAGATTCAGTGAGTAACAAAAGTAAAGGTTAATGATGTCAGTTATTGTGTTAAAGATGTGTTTTCTGTCGGTCACCTGCATGCTGAAGATGTTCCATTGTTTTTTCAGATTAAGTACATTCTTAACATGGACACAAACTGGTTATTGTGTGGAAAGCTTTTAATTCCTGAATCTTTTTGTCGTCATTATTATTCATATTCTGTGAAATATCAGAATGAATGGACTGTCCTATCACCAGGTGAAGAGGTGGATTACCAGCCACTAGATGCTTACAATGTTGATGACAAGTTATTTATTAGCACTAGGTATTCATGCTGAACAAGAACTGCCATATGCTTTAAACCTCAATGTGCAGTACATACTACAGCCTGTAAAAAGTTAAACAATTATTATATTTGTCTAATATGATTTCTAATGAGTCTACAGTTTAAATGGTTCTGTTTTAAAGGACTGCATTATATTTCAGATTATGTGTGTTGAGTAATGTCTGATGAGTTTTTATGTGTAATGAGCAATTGATTGTCTTTTGACCTACCTGTTATGAGATGTAATAATTTCAAATATTTTCGTTGTAAAAAGTTTGTAAATAAAATTGCATATCTGTAAGCCAATTTCTTTATTTTTTGGGGAGGCTTCAAAGTATCAAAACTACCCTGCCTTGAAGAGCCTTTTATACAATAAGGTACAATTTTGTGCTTTCGTTGCAGTATGCAGAATTGGTCCCTGGGGTACAAAATTGTTCCTTAAATGGTACAAAGTTATAAGGTACAATTTTGTATCTCTAATTAAAGGTACAAAATGGTACCCTGAACCAGTGACAGCCACTTGTACCCTAAAAGGTACAGTTTTGTACCTTCTTTTCTGACAGTGTTGCGTCGTGCGTGTGCGTGCATGCGTGGTGTGTGTGTGTACATTTACTGTGTGATGTTTTGCATGCAGTCTAAAGTTTTGTGTGTCAAGTTTACAGAAGAAGCCACAGTTTGAGGAAATCTTTGCTTAACTTTTATTTTGATTGACATTCATTTGACTAATGTCCACAATGTGTTTTCAGTATTCACTGTTCAACTTTGGTAACAGAGACTGATGCATATGCAAATATGAAAAATGACATCTGAAGTCTTTCTAAAAAGAACATTTTGTTCATATAATGGAAGGATCTCCAAGCCGTCCTGCAGACTGAAGCTCTAACACTGTTTGTGTTCATCGAGCATCACTGAACACCTTGACTAGCTGCTTCAGATGTGTTGGAACTAAACATCTTCAGAATGATCACTCATCATGTGTGTTTGGACATGTGTATGTATACACTGTAACAAAACATTTTACAATCCTTAACTGTATGTTTCATGGCAGTCTTATGTTTTAAAGAAAGTTGTGTGAACACAATGACTGATATTATTCATTCTTCACTCATTCTTGCATGGTTATCTAACCTGTTCATACAGGAGTTGTACGTGCTTGGCACAGATACTGTACACACATACCACTACATGTGCCCTCATGCCCAAGTCCTACCCTTTACAACAAACATCTGCACATTTACCAATAACTCAAGGTTTGTGGGTGTTTTTTGTGTGTGTGCAGTTGTATTTAAAGCAGCAGACAAGTCTCTCTCTGTCAGACTGATCCAGACGTCCATCAGATCCACTGCTGTCATCCACACTTCTCCACGTGAGTACAATTTTACACACACGCACGCACGCACGCACGCACACACACACACACACACACATTTGTTCAAATCAAAGCTATTACAATTCTTGTTAGGACCACATACATGACAGATGGAACATGTTTGGGGGAATAAACACACACAAATATTACTCATACCGTGTTTATAACAACAGAGCATGAATCACATGTTCACTTGATGTGCTTGTTGTCAATTTTGTTGATAATTATTCAAGAACGGTTTGCAGATGTGGGTAAAGTGTCATGAAGAAATGAAATTCATTCCAATAACCATAATATTAACATTTATGCCAGCGTTGATGAAAAGAAAATTGAACCAATACTAAAGAAAGTCAAGAGTCCAACTAAAGCAATCACTGATCACCCTAATGGTGACTTAAAACATAATGAAAGCACTATAATGAACTAGAGTTAAATCTCAATAAGATCTCACACAGATGACAGAAATAAAGTGAGAGTGGTGTTTGTAATAAGTGAAGGTGTTAATGATGTTTGTGTTGAATTCTCCTCTGGTGAGATCTTGACAGATTTATTGTGTTTACTTGATGTTCATTTAAGACTGTGTGACTTCAGTGAGTTAATAAATCATTTTAATGGCGCATCTTCAAACAGTCATTGCAGTAGTTTACTGTAAAACGCCTACAGTAACTAGCTGGCGACAGTGTTGACAATATATTACTGTAAAAAATGCCTGTGATGTTAGCAGTGAAATTCTGCAGTTTTCACAGAAAAACCTGTTGACAGAAAACGACCGTAAAAATATGGAGAAATACTATAAAATTCTCTGGGAAATGAACAGTGAAATTCCATAGTTTTTACAAGGAGTTTTTTTTTCAAGTCCACAAACACTATTAGCACCTTCACTTACAGACACCACAGTCACTTTATTTCTGTTGTATGTCTACAAAAGTTCTTATTGAGAATTAACACAAGTTTACATGTTGATGGTTTTTGTTGAGTCACCATTATGGTGATGAGTGTTTGCTTTAGTTGGGATCTTGACCCTTTTCTACTCATGTTAAGATTTTTACTGGTTTTTATAACTATGTGTTGAAACTGGAAACGGTGGAAAAAAAGTTAAGCAAAATTTATTTAATGTCATTTTTTGTTGAGAGTGTCATTGCCAGTTTTAGAGTTTAAGCACTGATATAAGTGCTTTAGCCATTCTCATTTATGTTACTGTATGAAATTAAACTATATTCTTGAGGTCTTTAACAACACACCGTGCACTTACAAAATGGACTAGCAGACATCAAGAATAAACCTGTTCGTCTCACCAATGGTGACAACCAAAAAAACCTCTTTAGATAAACGCAATGCATTCTGGGTACCATCAAAGTACAAAACTCATCCATGACTCCCAACATGCATTGCGGCAGTAAGCTTTTCATTTGTTGGTCACCACTGTTGANGATTCAAAATTAAATGCAGACATTTGAACTTTATGTGGATCTCCAATGTAAGCGCATTCAGACTGTTGTAACATAAACCCAACAAGTCTCTAATCAAACATCAGCAAACATGTCTGAAATCAGACAAAGGAATCGCATAACTTTATATTATGATTTTATATTAATTGCTACAAAAACTGAGCCTGACTAAAGCAAACACTGATCACAATAACGGTGACTTTAAACAACAATAAAACATCAAGTCATGTGTGTTATGCTGCAGTCCCTGTGAAGCAAAAGTGGTGATCGTCTTCAGTATTTTGACATATTTCCATGATGAAGAGCGGGTGTGGCTCATGTTTTCCGCTGTGAATTGATTGGACGAATAAAAACAGGATGTTCCCGTATTTTTACGGCAGTTTACTGGCAACCACATCTCACAATCTCACGTGTGGGCAGGACTTTATTGGTACAAAAAGAATTCCATACATATGACATTATGCGTAGTTAACTTAGGCATTGTAAGCTCCATATATGGATATATCAGGGTGGGGATACATGTCTTCCTCTGTCAGGGATTTATAAAGAGAATTATGCACAGGTTCTGGCATACGCATGGTTATATACATCTGAAAACTATTGAGCATGGGCACACTTTAAGGATGAAATGTATGTGATGGGAAGTAGTGAATAGCGTACAATCCCTTTAAGTGGGCGGGGGTAGTTAATGGCTTGGGGATTTTTAGGCACGCGTCAGTTGTTCTCCCCTGGGTTGATGCTTGGAAGAGCTGTAAGAGACTACTCCTTAAGAACGTAAGGGAACGTCGGATTTGCATATCTTTAAGACATCCCAGATGGCAACCAAACCAGCAAATCATTGCGGCCCAAATCCGGACCACACCTTACTCCTCATACCACCTCATCTGGCCCACATATGGCATGGAATGATGGCACTTGGGTGGACCGCTCCTGTTTGCCAAACAGGAGCGGACCACCCAAGTGCCATCATTGCACGCGGTATGTGGGCCAGATGAGGTGGTGTGGGGAGTAAGGTGTGGGCCGGATTTGGGCCGCAAAAATTTGCTTGTCTCACCAATGGTGACAACCAAAAAAACCTCTTTAGATAAACGCAATGCATTCTGGGTACCATCAAAGTACAAAACTCATCCATGACTCCCAACATGCATTGCGGCAGTAAGCTTTTCATTTGTTGGTCACCACTGTTGATATTCAAAATTAAATGCAGACATTTGAACTTTATGTGGATCTCCAATGTAAGCTCATTCAGACTGTTGTAACATAAACCCAACAAGTCTCTAATCAAACATCAGCAAAAATGTCTGAAATCAGACAAAGGAATCGCATAACTTTATATTATGATTTTATATTAATTGCTACAAAAACTGAGCCTGACTAAAGCAAACACTGATCACAATAACGGTGACTTTAAACAACAATAAAACATCAAGTCATGTGTGTTATGCTGCAGTCCCTGTGAAGCAAAAGTGGTGATCGTCTTCAGTATTTTGACATATTTCCATGATGAAGAGTGGTTGTGGCTCATGTTTTTCCGCTGTGAATTGATTGGACGAATAAAAACAGGATGTTCCCGTATTTTTACGGTAGTTTACTGGCAACCACATCTCACATTCTCACGTGTGGGCTGGACTTTATTGGTACAAAAAGAATTCCATACATATGACATTATGCGTAGTTAACTTTGGCATTGTAAGCTCCATATATGGATATATCAGGGTGGGGATACATGTCTTCCTCTGTCAGGGATTTATAAAGAGAATTATGCACAGGTTCTGGCATACGCATGGTTATATACATCTGAAAACTATTGAGCATGGGCACACTTTAAGGATGAAATGTATGTGATGGGAAGTAGTGAATAGCGTACAATCCCTTTAAGTGGGCGGGGGTAGTTAATGGCTTGGGGATTTTTAGGCACGCGTCAGTTGTTCTCCCCTGGGTTGATGCTTGGAAGAGCTGTAAGAGACTACTCCTTAAGAACGTAAGGGAACGTCGGATTTGCATATCTTTAAGACATCCCAGATGGCAACCAAACCAGCAAATCATTGCGGCCCAAATCCGGACCACACCTTACTCCTCATACCACCTCATCTGGCCCACATATGGCATGGAATGATGGCACTTGGGTGGACCGCTCCTGTTTGCCAAACAGGAGCGGACCACCCAAGTGCCATCATTGCACGCGGTATGTGGGCCAGATGAGGTGGTGTGGGGAGTAAGGTGTGGGCCGGATTTGGGCCGCAAAAATTTGCTATGTGGGAATAATGAGCTTTTTTGGTCTTATTAATTATATAAACAATTTGCATTTTAAGGTTTATTTTCGTCTTGTCTTTATTTGCTTATTTTTTCTGTAAAGATCTGGCAACCCGGTCACTTTAGCGAAGGGCTCTCGAGAGCAGCTAGCCCTGTGTCATATGTGCAAAAGTAAGGACTTCTTTCACTGTTATTTTTATTTAGAGCGACCAAGTATAACGGCTATTATGTGTAGTTCGTTTTTATTTTATTTCACTTAAAATGTTGTGTTATTATCTTGATATTTTATTAATGTGAGAAGAATGAAGAAATGTTTTATTTGTATATTTTTCTTTAATTATTTTTCTATAAGTACATTGCGTGTCGCGGTCGCGTCTGTGACGTCATGTGTGCGTCAGTGCCGTCGATCTTCCTCATGTCCAGCAAAGACACATGGGGCCCAGATGGGTTTGATGTGGGCTGTCTTCTGGGTCTCAGCTGGTTTTGTCCGCGGGTTCCATGTAGGCCCCACATGGCTTAGCCCAGATGAAATCAACACTGCTTAGTGTGCATACTACAGGCTGCTAAATGTGACACTAAATGTTGAAGTTAATGAAGTGATAACAACAGAAGTGGAAAGTCCAGGAGCCAAAGAGTGAAAGTCCTGCCATATTTTTTTCATAATCATGGGTTTTGCTTAGTCAACCCTGTGACACTACAGTGTTCAAGCGTAGTGTTTCTCTAATAGTTACAGTGAATGAATTTTAAATCAATGTAACGCATATAAAAATTTGAACTCTATCACTTTCTAGACATACAGCATATGAAGCTCAACAGTGGTGACAATCAACAAAATGCTTCATGCTGCAATGCATGATAAACTCCCATCATGCAATGCAGTATGACTAATTATTGTCACCACTGTTGAGGTTCATATGATAAATGTTCATGTCTAAAAGCCTAATCAGGATGTTTTATCTCAATATTGAAGCGTTACTGTGGCATTGATTTAGGAGTTTTATTTTTAATATCCAAATGTAGTTAATAAACCCAGAGATTTAAACCAGAAACATTCATTCATGGAAAGCATAAACTATTCTGCTCCTTTAAGATTTGATTAAGTATTGCACAAATGTTTGCTGTGAAACAATATTATAATTGCTTAGAGGCAAATCTCTTTGATTTACTGAAAGGCTCAAGAGCCCAACTAAAGCAAACACTGAGCACAATTATGGTGGCGTTGTTGTTGTTTTCTTTCTCCCAGCTGATGTCATGCAAGGCTGTGGCTGAAGTCAGTTGTAGTTCTTGTGTTTCTCTTTTCTTCAGTGATGTTGATTGTTAACAGCAGGTGTTCACCACTAATGCTCAATCATCATTTCATTACTCACTTAATTATCTCATTCACTTTAACTCTTTGAGGACTTGGGATGTGACTTGAGACTTGCTTGTGACTTGAAAGGAATGACTTGGTTCCTCCTCTGGTGAAATCAGCTGCTCATGGGTGTTCATGGGTGAAACAAAAATATGGCAGGACTTTTAAACTTTGACCCCTGGACTTCCCGCCTCTGGATAACAAGCAGAATCACCGATGAACACAGAAACAACAAGAACAGAAAGACAAAAAACACAACAACTACAACTGACATAAAAATAAAACACAACAACTACAACTGCCACAACTCCATTAACATCTTTACTTATTTATATTTTTGAGAAGAGTTTTTTCTGTTCATGTTTGACTGAAAATAACTGGTTTGATGTCACCATTATGATGATCAGTGTTTGTTTTAGTTGGGCACTTTGACTCTTTAGATTTTTTTAAAGTTAGCTTTAAACTTATCGTTGTAATTTAAGTGTCAAGAGCTCAACCAAAGCAAACACTGATCACCATGATGATGGTGCTTTTGTTATATGGGAAATTTAAGTTGGATCAACTCAATTATATTTAATTACATGAGTCTATTTGTTATGAATTTGATCTAAAGTGTATTTAATAAAAGGAAGTTGGTCCCACTTAATTAAATTTCATTGAATGAGCCTGTTTTTTATGAGTAGAAGCCACACATATTTATTGGATGAAAATCCTGCACTCGAATAAATTGAGTTCGTCCAATGAGTTATTTTTTGAAGTGTGGGAGCAGGCAGAGTAGAGACATAACCACTGCTAACTGCATGTTTTCTATCACTTCAGATAAATCTTCTGAAATCGTCTTTGGCTCTTTATTTTATTCACCCACACAGAGAAATAAAAGAAACACAATGCAGAGGGTTAATCGGGATGAGCAAAGAGCAGCCCGGTTACACAAGCAACAAACATGCAACATATTGTGCAGTGCCCGGTTGTGGAAGAACACAGTCACTGATTTAGCACGGGAACATTTTTAGTAAAAGACAAAAATACATTGTATGGGTCAAAATTATTGATTTTTCTTTTATGCCCAAAATCTTTAGGATATTAAGTAAAGATCATGTTCCATGAAAATATTTTGTAAATTTCCTACCAGAAATATATAAAAACTTTATTTTTGTGAGTGGATGGTCTGCCACAGCACCTCTGATTAACAACTTCAAAGGCAATTTTCTCAATATTTAGATTTTTTTGACTTTCAGATTCCTGAGTTTTAAACGGTTGTATCTCAGTCAGATATTGTCCTATTCTAACAACTCATATATCAATATAAAGCTTATTTATTCAGCTTTCAGATTAAGTAAAAATCTCAATTTCGAAAAATTGACCCATAAAACTGTTTGTTGTTGTCCAGGGTCACATAGGAATGCGTGGTTGAAGTTTATTTTTAAAGACGTTCCAGCTCACGTGCGGGAAACATTGAACGTTTGTTCGATTCATTTCACCGTTGCAAGCACACTTGGCAATAAAGCTCTTCTGATTCTGATTCATGTGTATTGCGCTGCCCACGGGGAAGCTTATACAGCGACAGTATTTACCATACTAGTAACAGACAGTTGCGCTTATCAACCACATGGGGGAACCTGTGAGCAAATGTTCTATAGTGTTGCTTTAAAGCAGGGGTCCCCAGGTTCAGTCCTGGAGAGCTGGTGTCCTGCAGATTTTAGCTCCAACCCTAATCAAACACCTGAACAAGCTCATCAATGTCTTCAAAATCACTAGAAACCCTGACAGCAAGCAACCATTGAATCAATGTTCAAATGTGCCGATTTGTCAATGTTAATGGCGTTGAATCAATATCACTTTTGCACCCGCAATTAATGTTGAAAACATGTTGACATTTCATCAAACCACCGTTATTGTGATCAGTGTTTGTTTAGTTGAGCTCTTGACTCTTGTGTTTTCGTTAAAGAGTAACATTAGATTATGGAAATTACAGAACCAGAACGTTATGGGAACCAGAAACTAACGTTCTATTATCGTAAAGAAAACTTTCCTGAAGAACCAAAAACGAAGCTTAGAAAATAACGTTCTGTGAACCAAAAAATAACGTTTGAGGAACGTACTGGGAAGCGAAAATTGTTAGCTGGGCCTTATGTCTGTGTTTAGCTAATGCATATAACGCTAACATTAACATGTACCGTTATTTCTGGGGTATTAGAATTTGTTTATCTAGCTATGAACTCGGCTGATTTAAGTGTTCAATGTATTATCGTCTATCTATTATCTTCTATCGTCTTCGGATGTTTCTTCGGCAGATTCAGGCTCAAACTGGTACTGTGAAATCCCCGCCATCTCTATCTATACACTGTATATAATATCCAACCACCTGTTAACCGAAATCCAGCAATGATTGTAGGCGTTCCATTTGCGACACATGATGAATGCTGTAACAAGTTCAAGGAATGGGAAGAAGGAGGCGGTCACCAGCGAATCTTCAACAACTTTTAATAAAAAATAAACAAACCACAAAACAAAAGTAAAATGCCGGCAGCTCCCTCACAGCCGACTGCCAGCCACACAAACATAACATAACATGTAACGTAACATATAACATATAACATAACATAACATAACATAACATCCAGGCCTGCTCCTCTCTCGTCGTACACTCCTGTCGCTCGTCCTTTTATGCTTCCGATCTCCTCCGTTAGAGATGCGAGACCGGTGCAACACACAGCTGACACTCATTATCACTAGGGGTGGGTGGATCGATCCTTGAAGTATCGATACTTCCAATACTGAGGTTGTATCGAAAAGGATCGATCCTAACATAAAAATATCGATACTTTTTAGTTTTTACTACTGATTTTATTTATTTACTAATGTAGCTAATAATTCTATAATGAAGAAAAACTATTTCCCATAAACCTAGTTTTGCACACGTTGCTCCTCCCTGCCCTGCTGTGTCTTGTAGTCCGCTATCACGTGACTCAGCAGCGCCAAGCGCAAGCAAGCAGACGCTGCTGCAGCCGGCAAAAAGAAGAGGAGCATCGTGTGGTTTTATCACCTCGGTTTTATCACCACCATCCCTGTTCTCACCATCTGGAACATCCTGATACAGGCATAGCCACTTGAACTCATAATGCTTGGTGACATTTCTACCATAGGCATATGCATGGAGACAACTGTGGGACACACATAAAAAGGACATAGCATAATATATTGTGTGAACCAGGACACAGGCAAAACTTAGAATCTCACAATGGCCACTTTAAGACCAACAGTCTTACAAACAATAGTAAATATAATTCTGTGTCCTTAAAAAGACCAAAATCAAAACAAAAAAGATATGTTAAAATGTGTTAATAAAAAGTATACCTCTAAAAATGTTGCCACTTGCGTATGTTTTTTTTTCGTTTTTCATTTTGCTAGCTGTTATGAATAAAATAAATACATAGGTATACAGGAATAATATCTAAACAAAGAAACAAAATAAACATTGAAATTACTCATCACTTTCCTCTCCATCATCCTCAGACCGTATCTCTATTACGGAGGCATTGGCCACAGCAAATTCCTCATCCTCTATTCCACCAGCATTTTGATCCACCACTCTTTCCTCATTCACAACTCTTTCTACTGGTTCTAGCTTTATGTATTATGTATGAACATAATTTTCCTCATCATCATCAGTATCTAAAGCAGTTTCCCACACTCTACAATAAGTTTGCTTTTCATAATCACTTTCTGGTGTGGTTCAACACAATTTAACAGCAGACATGGAACACATAAGATCACACACAAGAGTCAAGAGCCCAACTCAAGGAAACACTAATCACCATGATGGTGACATTGATGTGGTAAAAGTCGATCTTGAAGTTCAAAAAATCTCTCAGACAAAGGTTCAGGTGTCAAGGAGTTAACTTTATTTGATCAGGCCAAACAAAGTGAGATGTCCCAAGTCATCTCAAAACCAAGTGTTTTCCAGCCTACAGTTATAGTGAAACTTAGGAAAGGAGGTGCTTTCCTAAACCAATCAGGAAATTCCCTTTACCTTTTATTTTTTATTATCCAATCATTCTCGTCTGCCACTATTATTTTCTAGGCAACAAGGTTTGTATCTAATAGTGGAATGTCGACCTTTACTTGGTTTTTAAAAATAAGTTTTCCTGTTGGTACCAGTTGTCAGGCCACAAAGTGAACTGCATGTTCAACCTTCTGAACTTTATCTAGGTCAGGCCTCAAACAGGCCTCAAAGACATCACTGAATTTTGTATTGCTGAAATCTGTTCTATACTTGGTTAAAATGATTAAAATATACTTATATGTTCAAACAACACTCAATAAATGCTTAAGTATACTGATTATATCATTAAATTATTAAATCATCTCCATATATTCACTTGTAACACTCAATCATTGGTCTGATTATTAACACATCTATGGTAATATCATTCCTGTGAATACTTCTTTTAAGTGGGATGTACAACAGAGCCCAAAAGTGCAATGTGCAAATACAACAATCAACAAAAATGATCAGAATTATCAAAAATGATCAGAATTATGCACAATAACATCCAAATGAATCACTTTCAACAACAAAAATATGAAGTAGTGTTAAGGGGTCATATGACACGGCTAAAAGGAATATTATGGTTTGTTTTAGATGTAATGCAATGTGTATACAGGATTTAAGGTTGAAAAACGCTGTATTTTCCACGTACCGTGCATGTTTGTATCTCCTCTTTGCCCCGCCTCTCTGAAATGCGCAGATTTTAAACAAAGCTCATTGCTCTGAAAAGCGAGGTGTGCTGTGATTGGTCAGTTAACCGGTGCATAGTGATTGGTGGAATACTGCAAGCGCGTGACGGAAATGTAACGCCTCTTACCATATTCGGAACATCATGTTCCCAAGCAATTGTACTGACAGACAGGTGATAAAATGTCATCGTAACTTCCTTATATTAATTGGAGCCCGAATCTGATACGGAAAATGAAGATGATCAAGCCGATACATCAACTTTGCCAGCGCAACTTGAGCACGATGTAAAGGATTGATAGCTATAACTGTTTTGTCTTTTATATACGACGTTATAAAGACTAAAAACAAACAACCATATACATCATACAGAGTTTGTGTGAGATAGAAACAAGCTCGCATGACAGCAGGGAATGGTATAAATAATTAATAACGCGAGGCTTTGGCCCTTCTTGATCAACCAGTGTTACGCCACGTCTCGTCGTGACTCAACAAAGACAATAAACCCCAAATAAATACTAAATATAAAAAGACATTATAAACACCACATTTGTTGCCTCTAGTTGGAACATAATTACTGATTATTATGACTTATGTTGTCTGTTTTCACGTTGCGCACGTGTCTGCACAAACTTGAACATTTGGATTGTACTTTACTGGAACAGTGTTGTAAATAAAATGTAATTATTCGTTTTTAGTTGTCTCATCTTTTGGCAGGTCAAACAAAGAGTCTTTCTTTTCGCAACGAAACACACAGCGTCTCCGTGACATGGCTGCGGCGGTGACGATACAATGAGATTTACAAGTACGCCCACCTCACTTGCGTTTAGATTTGGGCGGTCTTAGTAAAATCATGTTACGAAGTGACGTACATTCGCCGGGGTGTGGTTACACGAGGCGTTTCAGGCAGGTCTGGGTTCGCATTCAATTTTAGATAGAATACATCTTTTGTTTCCGACACTTTAATTTGAGCAATTTTATGCGTCTAATACATGCATGGGCAACTTATAACACACCAAAGACACAAAAAAACACGTATTTCCACCATATGACCCCTTTAAAATACAAAACAGTCTTTTATAATCTGTGTATTTGAAATACTGCCCATCTCTGGTAGTAGCAAAAAATTAAGATATCTCATCAGATCTGGTAACTGAATGTCTGTGTTCTTCTGTGTTGCAGGTAAAGAGGCACAATGAGAGACATTATCCCCAAGAACAAAATTAAAGGTGTTGATTTCTGTGGAGATAAGAGCTTCACGTATATAATCCGCTCCGATCTGGGCTGTTATATGAGGACAACTGATTTACATGGAGGTTCAAACCTCACTATATTCAAGCTGCATCCCTCCTGCCAAAATGGAGACCATTATCTTGCTGATAAGGATGGCCACTTTTACATCATTAAGGGTAAATCGTACCGCAGAGTCACAGATCTGTCAACAGACGCTAATGCCGAAGTTAAAGACCTGCATCCCGACTTTCAGGGTGGAGATCACTACTTCTACTACTGTTCCCTTTTTCTCATCATCTTCCAAGCAAAGGGAACTGAAAAAGTAGCTATTGATCTGAATCAACCTGACAACCTCATTAATTCAGAACGCAAGATGCATCTCAAATTCAGTAATGGTCTGTATTACTGGGGTCGTAACAATCTCTTATGTTTCCTGAAGCCGGTCTCAGAGTGGGGAGTGGAATACTACGAAGTCAGCGATCTTTTGAGAGATAATGGTCATGCCTATTCTGTTCACCCTGATGTTGTGAACTTTCTGCCTGGAGGTCTGTCCATAACTCAAGGTCCAGCCTTTGGCCGGTGGGAGAATATTAAAACTATAAATAATGACAGCAATACACCAATGAAATGGCGGAATAAAGTCATTAAGAAGGTGGGATACAACAAGGAGAAGATGAAAGAGATCACACACAACTGGAAGTTTGGAGCATCGGCCACGATGGAATCTGGAGAGATGGCATCATTAATTGCAAAGTTCCAGTTCACCTTTTCAGCAGAATATGGAGGATCAAATGTGAACACTGAGAAGGAAAACTGGGATGAAGCAACTGAAGTGGAAGAGGAACTGACACTGGAGCTGAAGCCAAATGAGAGTGTATATCTGTGGCAGTACAAGCTGGGTCTTGGTGATGAACCGGTGCTGTTCTGTCGTGACTTAAAGATCGACGATGAGCCGAATCCTCCAGCTGAAGTCCCACTGCCACCTGCAAAACCATGAGGACACACAAGAGGTTCTTTACATATCTGAAATTAGGCTGATGCTGTATTGTGTTCTTGTGCTGGGAGTCATTTTCAGATCCAGTAGACACAACACTTTCCATTAGAACGGTTTATAGATGATTGTCCTGTGATTTCAATACAAAATCCTGAAGTCACACATGACTATCAAGAATACTTTTTTTTAGTGTATCAGTGTGTAGAGTTGTGTTCATGTCATCTAACTCAAGTGTTGAACACAGAAATAATGAAAAACAAATTCTGTATCTGTTTAGTTTGTTTTCACTTGTGTAAAACTTTGGTTTGGGGTTTCTCTTGTGTATCATCTAATATTCTGCTCTGAATGATCTGCATCCCTGATAGCATGCATACATCTGTGAGACGTCTATTTGATGTCCGCCTTTGGTTGTTTTCTCATCTGCAAGACGTCTCTGAGACGTGTCATATAAACGTCTAGAAGATGTCTGTAAGATGTTTATGATTTAGAATGGATGTAAAACTACCATTTTTAAGATGTTTATTAGATGTTTTAGCAGACATCTTACAGATGTACATGCCCTGATAGCAAGCAAACATTGAATTAATGTTAAACTATAATTACTTTGTATCAATATCACTTTAGCACCTGCACATTTTTTAAAAGTTGTGGACATTTCAACAAATACCATTATTGTGCTCAGTGTTTGCTTTAGTTGGGCTCTTGACTCTTGCAGTGTGGAGTTAGGTTTTCTTTGGCCATCCATGTGTCTTCTAACACATTTGTTGTGTCAAGTACAGGTAAAATTCAGTTGGAGCAGGTAATAATGATAATGATAATGATGATGATGATGATGATTCATACGTTGTGTTGTGATTACTGTGAAGTTGGTAAAGTAGTTCTGAGTTTCATTAAAGCGTTAATATGGTGTTATACTGCAGTGTGAGTTTACAACAGTGTTTTGACTGTAATATTAGAAATTAACAAAATATATTTAAAAAACTACTGAATCAATGAAACTCAACAATGGTGACAATCAACAAAAGAAAGCTTCATGCAGCATTGCATGCTGGGTAACATCATAGGACAAAACTCATTCATGACTCCCAGCATGCATTGCAGTTGATCTGTTTATCTGAATTAGTTTGATGATTGTCAACATTGTTGAGGTTTGTATGATGTATTGATTGAGGAGTGTTGATGTCTATGTTTGTTATTACGCGATTGTGTTTATTTTGTCACAATACTTTAACACTTTTTAACAAGAATACTCACCTGGATAAAGAAAGATTCAACCTCAATATAATTCATGAAGCATTTCAAACTGCTTGACACTTGTCTTAACATTTTCAATATAGTCTTTTCTTTATCAATACAAAGTGTTTATATTGAACTGCCATCAGAAGCATTGAAAGAGAACTGTCTTAACGAAAGTCAAGAGTCATAACTAAAACAAACACTCATCACAAAAATGGTGGTTTGTTGAAATGTCTTTTTTATACATTAATTGCAGGTGCAAAATTCAATGCAATTAATTATTAACATTGCTTCAATGATTGTTTGCTACGTCTATAAGATGTTTGCTAAAGATCAGGAGATCTGGAAAACGTCTGATAAACATCTTAAAAATGGTAGTTTTACGTCCATTCTAAATCATAAACATCTTACAGACATCTTCTAGAAGTCTATATGACACGTCTCAGAGACGTCTTGCAGATGAGCAAACAACCGAAGGCAGACATCAAAAAGACATCTCACAGATGTACGCATGTTATCAGGGATGATATCATTATGTTCATTATTTGTGTTATGATATAGTTTTCTGTATTTCACTTTGTGTCATTTAATATGTGAAATAAAGTTGTAAACTGAATTTGTTAGATTTTCATTACCATTCTGTTCCTTTACCAAAACATGGCCGTGCATGTATCATAAATCCTAAACTCATCATAAATCCTCATAATCTCAATTTGATTTTTGCTTGACACTTGTCTTAGGTGGCTTTCACACTTGAAGTTTAGTTCGGAACAGGGCACGGTTATAATAGCATGAAAAATCGTTAATGTGAAAGCTGTCAAGCGGACCCGGGTGCGCACCTGCCGAACCCGAGACTAGGCAGGTCAATAGTAATCCACTCAAAATAGTCTGTTTGCTAGCAGCAGAAAGCTGTCTGCATGCAACGTGCATACAGTAAATCCAAATGTCATTTACTGCTGCGCATAAAAGCACCAAATAAATAAAAACACAATATATTGATCCGTGTTCTGTCATGTGCCTTGCACATTTTTGATGACATAAGACGAATGTAAACGCAGCAGGGCTCAACAGAATCAAGTTGAGTCTGAACAAAACCATCGCTGCGGGGGGCGCTGGGAACAAACTGGAGATCTGGAAAACATCTGATAAACAGACGTCTTGCAGATGAAATGAAAAGACCTGCTTATAGCGTCAGATAAAGGTAACATCTCACTCCTTTCCTGCTTGACCTTAGTGCTGCGTTCGATACTGTAGACCAGTGGTCACCAACCCTGTTCCTGGAGATCGACCGTCCTGCAGACTGCAGCTCCAACCCTGCTTCAGCACACCTGTCTGTAATTATCAAGCAAACCTGAACACCTTGATTAGATAGTTCAGGTGTGTTTGATTGGGGTTAAAGCTGAAATCTTCAGGCCGGTCGATCTCCAGGAACAGGGTTGGTGACCACTGGCTTACACAATTATACCGGTATTCGGGGACAGGCACTACAATGGTTAAGATCACACCTGTCAAACTCAATTCCTGGAGGGCCGCAGCTCTGCACAGTTTAGCTCCAACCGTAATCAAACACACCTGATTCATCTAATCAAGGTCTTTAGGATTACTAGAAACCTCTAAACAGGTGTGGGTTGGAATTGGTTGGAGCTAAACTGTGCAGAGCTGCAGCCCTCCAGGAATTGAGTTTGACACCACTGGTTCAGATCTTACTTATCAGACAGATATCAATTTGTCCATTTAAATGGGGAATCATCAAATCTAACTCAAGTAAATTATGGATTACCTCAGGGATCAGTTTTAGGATTCTTGCTATTCTCCATATACATGCTGTCCCTGGGAAACATTATTAGAAAACATGGAATTAGCTTCTACTGTTATGTAGATGATACTCAGCTATATATCTCATCAAGACCAGGGCCCGTATTCATGAAAAATCGTAGCGCAAAGAGTTGCTCCTAGTGACAAGATTCTAAGAAAATTCTTAGAAATCTGGGTTTTTCCCCTTGGAATTACAGAAAAGATCCTAGTAAAGAAAAAAGTAATTCATAAAGCATTAAAGAGCTCTTAAGGTCCAAAGTTTAAGAGTATACAGTAAAATGGCCATGGGGTTAAATCAACACTGCTCAGAGTGTATATGGTCCCACTCCAGAGAGTGTTAAAGTAACAATGACGTAGTGTTGACGATAATGAGGCAATTAAGTGATTAATTAAGAGATGATTAAGCATTAATGATGAACACCTGCTGTTAACAAACACAATCACTGAAGGAATGAGAAACACAAGAACTACAACTGACATCCAATTACAACAGTAGATGAAATCAACTGAAGATAAAAATACATAAATCTCTCAAGATCTTATTAAACAACTCTACAAACAACATTACCATCTGAATTTACTAGCTTTCCTGTAGCTCAGTGAGAGCATTGCGTTAACAACGCAAGGTTGTGGGTTCGATCCCAGGGGATTGCATATACCTATGTATAAATGTATAGGATAATGCAATGTAAGTCGCTTTTGCGTCTGCCAAATGCATAAATGTAAATGTAAATAAATGTACTACTAACCAGATTATTCTTGTCAGACGTCCACAGAAGTTATTATTGAGAATTAAAATTGATGTTTCATTGGTCAAAAAATGCTGTCACCATTATGGTGGTCAGTGTTTGCTTTAGTTGTGCTCTTAGACACATTTACCTTTCAAGACATTGTTTTAATCAAATGTAGTTCTATGATAAACACTTATGCATAATATAATTTAAAAAATGCACTCAACAAGACAGTTTTTTTTGCTTGCAGAATTTTAGAATGAACATCATAATTTAAACTCATAATTTTCTTTGGATTATTGATAAAATCACAGGAAATGAAAAACTTCAAGCGCTGAAGAAAAGACATCAACACTTCTCCTACAGTCCTCAACAGTGGTGATCATTTATACATGAGGCAGTGCATGCTGGGATTTTTGTACTATGGCGTTACCCAGCATGCATTGCAGCATGAAACTGTCTGTTTATTGTCACCATTGTTGAGATTCATATGCTGATTCTTGATGTCTGTGTGCGTCCAAGTAAAACAATTGATCAGTTTTAAATTTACGCAACATAAATGATGTTCTCATGTCTAGATTTTACAAAGTTATCAACAAAGAACAGAGAGTTAAATAATGACATATTGTATAGTGACTTTTGATGCGACTAGAACAAGTCACAATGACTCAGTCATTACTAAGGAAACACTAGCAACTGCTAGCACTACTGCTTTACAATAATATATATTTTTATTGTTGCAGAGAAGAGCTAGTGCACAAAGTTAAGGGTCAAGAGCACAGCTAAAGCAAACACTGACCACCATAATGGTGACATCATATTTGGACCAATAAAACGTCAACATCTAAACCTTTGACAGAAAAACCATTGGTTAGTAAGTTAAGCTGTTAATCATGTTTATTGTTTACTCAGATCTTGAGAGATTTAATGACTTCTTTTATCTTCTTTTTTTATCTTGATTTCATCTACTGTTGTGATTGGATGTCAGTTGTAGTTCTTGTGTTTCTCATTCCTTCAGTGATTGTGTTTGTTAACAGCAGGTGTTCATCATTAAAGCTTAATCATCTCTTAATTAATCACTTAATTACCTCATTATCTTCAACACTACATCAGTGTTACTTTAACACTCTGTGGAGTAGGACCATATACACTCTGAGCAGTGTTGATTTAACACTGGCCATTTTAGCGACGAGGACTTTTAAGAGACTTAAGAGTTTCTTTAGCAGCAGAGAAAATGGACGAAACCCGAAAAGTGAGAAGAAATGTGTTGCAATGCATGACAATTTCCATATTACTTTAAAGGTTTATCAGATTTTTTATTGTTTTTGTGTGTGTTCAACTTTGGTTTATCTTGGTTTTCTTGTATAGCTGCTTTGATGCAATGCAAATTGTTAAAGCGCTATAACATTAAATTACATTAAATTGAATGACAGTGAGTTAATAAGACACAACACATTAGATGTTTGTGACCGATCCTATTAGAGACACGCTAACATCTCCAAGACAGCGCAGAAATGCCACAGCGCCAGAAATAGAAGAAATCACTACATGAACATATTTAGCAGAGATGGGACCAAGTCATTGTTTTCAAGTCACAATTAAGTCTCAAGTCTTTGCATTCAAGTCTCAAGTCCTCTCAAGTCACAATCAAGTCCCAAGTCAAAAGAGACGAGTCCAAGTCAGGTTGCAAGTCCTGAATGTTAATGGAACTGAATCAATACTACTTTTGTGACCACAAAAATCACCATTAGTGACAAGTGTTTGCTTTAGTTGGGCTCCTGATCGTTGACTTTGATTAAGTTACTTATTCAGTGGTGTAATAGTGTTTCAGAAAGAACGCTTGTGCACTAAGACAGAAATGCTCAAAAGCAAGTTACATGACAGTTAAATATATAATGATTATTTTTAAAAAGTTAATAATATTGATAAGTGTTAGACTAGTTTGAGTGCTCTGAGTTGTAAGTGCACAAGAATTTAGACAAAATAAACAGAAACAGCTTACCGACACACTTAGACATCAACACTCATCACACAAACCTCAACAATGTTGACAATCATCAAACTAATTCAGATAAACAGATCAACTGCAATGCATGCTGGGAGTCATGAATGAGTTTTGTACTATGATGTTACCCAGCATGCATTGCAGCATGAATTTTTCTTTTGTTGATTGTGACCATTGTTGAGATTCATACACTTGATTCTTCATGTGTTTGTGGGTCTGAGTAGTTAAGCTGTTTAAACAGTTTGTGATTATATTTGTTAATTCCTAAATAAATTCACAGTGTTTTATAAGCTCGTACTTCAGTAATAGAGAACTGACATTGACAGTGAACAAGAGAAGACAAACTTTAAAATGAGTTCATCATTAAACAGAAGTGAGCCTCTGTCTAAGCTTGCTTTGACCCAATGATTGTATTTTAATACAGCTACAACAGCCAAAGAAAACTAATTTAACATTAAAATAAAAGAGTCAAAAGCCCAACTAAAGCAAACACTGTTCACAATAATGGTGATTTTTGTGGGCACAAAAGTGATATTGATTCAGTTCCATTAACATTCGGGACTTGAGGACTTAAGACTTTAATGCAAAAACTTGAGACTTACTTGTGACTTGAAAACAATGACTTGGTCCCACCTCTGTGTATAACCATCAGTGTCTTGTTGAGTAAAATAAGTAATAAGTACAAATCACATTTATTAATCATTTAATTGAAATTACAACCACGTTCTGGAAAAATAGCGCAGTTTGTGGTACAAAAAAGGTTAAGTTTCATTCTCTATAACTCACGTCGCTACTAGCTTTGCCTTTCTTGAGATAACTGGTTTGATGTCACCTTTATGGTGATCAGTGTGTGTTTTACTTGGGCACTTTGACTCTTTATTTTGTTTATGTTCATTTTTCTCTGACTGCGCTGAGTTTGTTATGGTGAGAGACTCAGGAGAAAATTATATTACATATTACTGTTCTTTGCATAATAAGTAGAATATCGTCATTTAGCAGGTTAATTTATTGATCTTTTGAGTGATTAATACATCAGCAACGCAAATAATTAAGAAAACGCTGCACAGCTTCATTAGAGACAATTGAACAGATTATCTCTTATCAAGCACGAGCCCGTAGGCGGGCCGGGCCGTTGGAGCGTTTAGGGGCGTGTCTGCGTTTTTTACCTTTGTTTTAAATTAATTTTCGATGAACCCTCATAAACTATACATCATTTTAAAGCTAAAGTTCTGAACTTGTTTTTGCAATCAAAACACCAGAGAGGAAAGGGTTAAATAAAATGCTGAAGGACTGGCCTTTCAAACATGATCAAAATAAACGGCACTACTTACCTTTCAAGTCCTATGGTTCGGATCAGTTCGGACAAATCCAAAAGAAAACAGCATACATTTCATTGTAAGGGTCCCCTTTAAATGTGCATACCACAGTTTAATCCAAAACAATGAACAAACTGAAGAAAACCCCAAAGATTCTCATTTGTTTGCATACGCGTTTCGAGTCAACGTAATCGATCACGTCCATTTTCGTTTAAATATTTATTCTAATCCGTATTCCAGGGCTCAAAAGCCATGTTTTTCTTGTAGTCTAATTTCTCCTGAACAAAATAAGCCCACTCACGTCTCTTTCCTCCAATCAAAACATGCACGCACACACTCACACATTCACACACACACACGCACACACACACACGCACACACACACACACACACACACACAGAACATGTACACACTCACACACACAGAACACGCACAACACGTACACACACACAGAACACACACGCAAATACACACGCGCACACACCACACACAACACGTACACTCACACAGAACACAAATAAACACACACACACAGAACACACACATACTTGTTTTTATGCAATGTGGGGGTCACCTGTCTGAAAAACTACATAATGAGGACCACCATTTCCTATGGTCCTACAGAACTAAAAATATATATTGACATATAATAAAATGCCTGTATAACAAATATTAGTTAAGATTACAAATATTTCACTACAAAAGTTTCAAACATGACACAGTACCTACTTGTGGGGTCATTACAGGTATTGGGTAAATCTGAGGTCCGGCAATACACACAGCCGGTTTCTGGGCATTGTGGGGATCAAATCTAAAGGCATTAAGTTCCTGAATAACACAATTTAAAAAAAAAATCATTTTAAAGCAGTTTGCAGAAAACACTACTCCGATCAAAAAAGTAGCTGAAAATATTTGAAACTTTATTCATATATTCCACAGATGCTGAAGTGGTTCAGCTTCAGTAAAACGCTTCCAAAACATCTGACATGAACATGTCATGTGTCGTCTGAACATATTTTTAAAACTCATTACTTTAAAAAAAAACTCATTCCTGTGTTCAAAACACTAGTCCAGTATATGAAACTCATAAAACACTTTTTTTCTTTGTATGTATTTTTACATACAACGTTTCTTGAAACTTCTTACTGATAAGTAAAAGCATAACTTCACCATAAAATGCATGTTTGTGATCATAACATGAACCATATTGCTCACTGGTAACTGCAGCAACTCATTTTGATCTCAGAACTGAACACAAATGTCCATACAGGACAAAACAAAACAAATTGACATCTCTTATAGAAAAAACACACAAATTTCACATTTTTTTATACGTGATCACATGTGAGCAATTTGAATTTGTGTGATTTTTGGAACACTTGGGTTTTTACATGAGAATTTGAATGGGATTAACACACAAGGAATCACATGTGAAAACATGTTTTCATATGTCGCCACATTTTCCACATGTGATTCCTCGTGTGTTAATCGTGATCACATGTGGATAACACAAGACCGCATGCTGCACACTGTGATTACACTTTTTCATATGTTGCCACATTTTTCACATGTGATTCCTTGGGTTTTTACACATGAATACATTGGATTAACAATGTTCCAAAAATCACATTACACATGTGATCACATGCTTATTTGCATTTAAATTTGATGCGGCTTTTCTTTTTTGTATTAATGTGTTAATTTCTTTCTTTGTAGTGTAGTGATGCGATTTTTAATGTAGAACTTCAGAGCTGGCCACTCTCTGTTTTTAAGAGCAAGTGGTTCAGCCTGTATGCATCTCAAACAGTCTGCCTTTCCTGGCACCTTACTGTTCTTTATAAAATTCATCATGTGTTTCTCAACGGCATGTATTTCCTCCTTGCTCCAGGGCATCCTCTTAACGTGACCTGAGGGAATAAAAATGAAGTGAATATCTTGGCAATGCATCAAACAGTGAAATTAACTTGTTAAATAGATAGAGAACTGTACTTTTATGTCATCTGTCCAAACACAACATTAAAGTCACAGTCATGTTGGTTAAAAGTGAAGGTTAGTGGATCTAACAGAGCTATTATAATGTAAAACTTACTTTTACCATTTGAGAAAATGCCACTTATTTTATTATTCAGGGGAAAAAAAATTGTATGCATGTTCTTATAGTCTTTACAGACCAAACAAGATAATAAAGTTGTGATGACCATATTATGCATTATATTGCCGTTTTACGCATTAGTTAAAAACAAAATGGTTATTCTGGGAATAATTAGTATACATTAAGCAAGCTAAGATTTTTGAACAAAGCTTCACCAAAATAGCTTCTGCAATCTCACAAACACTATACAGGTATAAGTATAAGACTCCAGTTATTATGAATACTCTGCTAACATAAAATACAGTCACAGTTACATAATTATTCATTCTTTTTGGTAATTTCATGACTTACCAATTGGCAACGTAACTGCCATGTCCTAGGAATGTAATTTAATTACCATTAATGGACAAATTCACATCATCACCTTTACGACCTCCTTATGTTACAAGATAACCAAGAGCCAACATACTCAACAGTGTGAATCTGCCTTAACATATAACTGCACGCGCATCCTGCGTTTCTGAAGTGAGACACGTTTAAAATGATAAGAGGGTGAGTAAAATACCACATCACAAAAGAAATATAACATCAAGTTTATATGTCAGTCGATAAATTGATTGTCGAGACAGGCCTAATCATCAATGTTGCAGCTCCGTAACAATCACATATTTAGGTTAGCTGGTAAAGACGGCTAAATGAAAAGTATTTTTGTCTACTCCGTTGCTTACTCATGATACAGGCTGTAAATAAAAATATGATACAGGAGTATACTTTTACATTTGATAAGATGTTTACTCCGCCATAATCACAAGAGCTGTCAAGAAAAGATCATACCTTTTTTCTTTTTGAGTGCTGGGTCTGCAGGAAGGGTGTGGTCATCATCGTCTTCATGTGCAGTGTGTTGTGAGGATAATTCAGTGCACTCTGGTGCAGTGTGTTGTGAGGATAATTCAGTGCACTCTGNGGAAGTAATAAATGAACCCAAATCAAATATTGACAAAACACTGCATTATGGTGACATCAAACTGTACATCATTTCTTTTTAACAATGAATAATATTAAGCAAAAAGAAACATGCATATGAGAAACATGATTTGGAAATAAACTGACAAATCAAAATATACCTACTTTTTGGACTGGATTTAGCATCATCCACATCATTGTCCAGTGTAACTCTCTCTAAAAGAAGAAATGACAGAAACACATTGTTTGCAACACAAGATTATTATATGTGATTATACAACACAATGTGTCTCCAAGCAATTGGAGTAAATGCCTTACTGCAGAATATGTGAGGAATAATGTACAGGCAGCCGGTTGTTATGGCAAAAATAATCCCCGACCGTGTGATCAGGACGTGAAGTGGAGAGTCTTGTGTCTCACTGAAGGGGCTTATTTCATCATAACAGCCGGCTGCTTGTACATTATCCCGCTTATTACACGCCTACTTGCCACATGAGAAAAAAACTGGACATGAAATGTGAATCTGACATATTTTATTAGCTCATTTTTACTGAATGCAGACTTTCCGTGAGGAAAAGCCGTTTAGTTTCCGTTTTAAAGTAAGAAACGACGTTCAAATGTCACGAACAGACAATTTGGTTTAATCATTTGTAAATATAATGTCATATATGTTATTAAAAGACTATTTATATTTATTTGTCAAAAAAACCTGTCAAAATGATTTGCTGCATCCGGGTTACCGTGTGTTATTAGTTTTGAGAGGTTGTTATCTGGGAATAACCAACCTGCAAATGTTGCGACTGGCCAATCAGAATCAAGCATTCCAACCAGCCGTGTAATAAAAATATGTATAAAAGACATACACATAATATATCCCTAAATTGAGAAAGAGAGAGTACCTTCTGGATCAATGTCAATTTCATTGAGGTTTTTTCCTCTGAAATCAGCCAAACGTCCTTTCTCCAGAGCAAGAAAGATTTTACTCATCTTGGCCAGCTGAAGAGTGCCTTCTGGTAATCTGTAAAACTGGCGGTGTACTCGAATGTCATGACCTAAAAAGTCGGCCAGCTGATCCAGCTCTGTGTTGCTCAGATTGAGAACTTCAGAGAGAGTACCAATCTGTTTCCTTAACTTTGTGGAAGTGAGAGTCTGAGGATTTTTAGCATTGCATGCAAATGCAAATTCCCAGATGCTATAAGAGCCTCTGAAATAGGTCATAGCCAATGGGCGAGCAAACAGGAAAGAGTTCTCATTCTGTACACCACACCTACTCCGGTTTGAATTAGCAGGTTGATTGACTCTTGCATTGAAGGAGTGACGAGTACTGGAACCTTTCTGCCTCTTTTGCCTCTGATCTCTATTCGCTTGAAGTACTGACACAGTTTGTTTTCCAACTCTGAAAGGGCCATGCTAATATCTGGATGAGCCTATGACTGGCTGCTGGAGGTGTATGCAGACAAGGGCATTTGTGACACTTCCCCCTTCTCGTCTTCGATTAAAAAGCATCATCTGAGTTAATGTTATCTTGGCCAATTTTGACCAATGCTGAGACGAAGGCTGTGTTGACAAGAGTTTTCGGTAAATTTTCTCTTGCTCGTCAAAATATACATGAAGGCGTTTAACATCTTCAGTGAATGGGAGTAAAGATGGGGAGTTCCACTTGGCTTCCTCAAATGTTCGCCGGGCTGATGAGGAAATGTATTCAGGCCATCTGTACTGATACAGTTGTTGGAAGCTGTTTGTCTTTGTCTCCACTCATGGTAGAGTGGCTGTCAACAAGCATTGCGATTTTGTGTCCAAGTTTCACAGCGACACTAGCTGTTTGATACCCAGAAGTCTCTTCAGTATATCCAGCTGTTCTTTTAACTGCATTAACAGTATGCATGAAGTTTTTGGGATGGATGAGCTCTTTAATAGATTTAAGGGTATTACCTCTCTTGCAGATATAGGAGTCTTCCAAGCTCTCTTATCTTTTGACGAATATGTTCATGCATCTTAACTCTTGAGCCATGCTTGTTGTAAAGATGCTTCCCCAGCTCTAAAATGCACCAGTCATTTCTAGCTGCAAGTGCCACTTCATCTTGGTTCATGGCATTCAACAGCTTCCAAAGGCCGTGAGTCACACCTGGTGGGGGAGGCTGTGCAAAGCCACAAAGAGCCTGCACACGGGTTTTTCCAGGTTTGGGCTTCACGTCAGATGGCTTGAATTTGCAAACCTTCACATGTCTCCACAGAGTCTTTTTTAGGAAGAGTCCTTGGCAATATATGCAATGCATAAAGCTCTCGCCATCCAGGTTCTTTTTAGGCAGTTTCCGTGGAATCATCTGTCCTGTGCCTGTATTAATAACAGTCGTATTGTGAGCAAAGTTACCTTTGTTACGTAGATACTCAAGCTGCATTCGCCTTTCTTTGGAGCCCTTTCGATGACTAAGGGCCTTCGCTACCTCAACCTCTTTGCTGTGCTTGCGTTCCAGGTGTCTAGCAATTTTTGTGAAAGCACCACTACAAAAAAAGCAGTGTTGTTTCTTGTTATACATTCTCGCTCCATCTCTCTTTTTAACCATAGCTGGGATGATCACTGAACTTGTGTTGTCAAGAGGTGAGGATGTGTCATGGGTCTGGGAGCTCCCTACGTCACTGCTGCATAGATTTTGCCTTTGTTGTCTAAACTGCACTGGACTGGTAAAACCTGGATCTTCCCTTTACCTTCTGGTGAAGCAGTAAGACTTGTGCTACTATCTGAACTCTCTTCTGATGTGTCAGGAATGTACTCTTCCTCACTGAACTCATCTTCACTTGAATTAAAAACACCCGAGTGCTTAGAAATCTCTCCTCTAGCCTTAAAAACAATAATCATTCACTTTAGTTAGTCCGCATTCACAGGTTTATTATTTAACATACAGTATTATAAAAACACTTACCCTACTGGATGTTGCCCTTTTGAATGCATAAGCTTGATGTTGTTCAGTCGTCCCAAAGGATGTACGTTTCTGTCTGGTGTCTTTGATTTCTGTATTTTCATCTTCACTGCTTACACTGGAATTTTCTTATTTGAAAAGATCATCTGATTCTTCATGAATTGCAGGTCTCATCTAAGAGAACAAAAGAGGCACTCGTATCACATGATGAGTCTGCAAACGCAGGAATACGTATGCTTTTTTATGTACAGTAATACAAATATTTTTGCTGATTTAAAAGAAAGTTTAACGTACTTTAAATAGATACAGAAATCACACTGTAAATAAATCATTTAAAACTGTTTGGAAACCAGGGGCCTCATGTACAAAGACTTGCGTTGATTCCATACTAAAACATTGCTACGGACAAAGCTGTAAATGTGCAGTATGCACAAAAAAACTCAAGCCATGACATGAAGTTGGTCATGGAGGAACGCACATTCTCACGTTAATTTCACTGTTAGTACATCCGACCGTGAGCGTGAAAGCTGGCGTACGCAGAGTTTTTGTGCGTACGCAGCGTTGATACATGAGGCCCCAGGAGCCCTTATTTTCTAACTTAGATAAGTTTACAAAATCTAGTCTGCTAAGAATTGACTTAAGAGTAGAAAAATTCTCGGCTCAAAGCTGCACTTAAAAGTTAGTTATAAAGCAGCTCAGTCGTAATTTCTGTGAAGTGTAGGACTAAATCTTAAGTGTCAGGCTTAGAGATGATTTACGACACTTTGCTGTGCCGCAAACAGGACTTTTTTTGATGACGACATTGGCATGGACCAATCACTGAATAGTTTTCCTTATTTAAGAATATTATCTGATACATTCACGTTAAATGGTGAAGTTCCTAAATGGAGTTTGTATTCATCACGAATACGACAATAAAGACCTTTCAAGAGAATACATTATGATATAGACATTAGAAATGAAAAATAAACATCATTCCACCGTTTCTTAATTACCCATTTTAAACCGGTGCTGAAATTTGTTTTTATTTGCTTTTAGTCAAGTAGTTTTGCTTTAAATACAATGTTATTTTCGGTATAAATCTTTTCTTGCATGTGAAATCACACAAACCATTGAGAACAAAATACAGCATCACAAGAACTCACAAAAATAATGCAATCCATTGGAATAGAGCATAACAAGATGATCCATAGCAATACAGCGTAATGAGAACACGCAATAGTACTGATGATAGAGCATAACTCGAATGCTGCTTTACAACAAAGACTGCTTTTAATTAAGTTAAAAACTCAAACTTATTTTTAATCACACATACCTGTTTATAACACGTCATAGACAGTGAAGATGACATTTTGTATTCTGAACCTGTGTAGTCAACCAAAGGCTGTATTCAGAAAGAAAAACCCTGAAATCATTCTCAGTTTGTACATTATTCGCAATCTCATTTCCAAAATAAAGCATTCATTAAAGTATAACAAAATAACTTGACATACAGCTTATATGATAAGAGTTCAGGGTTCTGATTCCGCATAAAGGATTATTTAGCAAAAATTCATAACACATAAGCCAAAGTTAACAAGTATGCTCAAACTGATTTTGCCAAGTGAGAGATGTACTTCGGCAACATTGTCAGGCAATAGAAGGACTCAAATGCCGGGGTACTCCTCAAACAATATTTATTAACAAAAGTCAACACAAGCAAAGACCCAAAAGGCAAACAGCAAGAGCTGAGTGAAAATCCGAACCAAGAAGGAACATGCGCCACCACACCGACCGCCGCTGTCTGTAAACTGGTTTGAGGAGTTGAGCGGGGTATGGTTCTATCCTACGAACCACGCTGTCAAGAAGCCGAGCAGGTTAGACTCTTGCAGGTGACTCCTGGACAGAATATCAAAGGTTAGCCACAAACAGTATCTAAACATCACATAAAACGAACTCACACTGAACGAAGGCAAAAGACAGGATTAAATAGGAGGGAGAAAATGAGTAGCAGGTGTGGGTAGATGAGACACGTAGAGTCGTGAGTGAGGCTGATTACGGAGAGCGGCCGGAGGGTTTAACGGCCAAAACAATAAGTGCAAAAAGTAACAGAATGTGACAATATCCTTTGTTGACCCTGGGAACAACATTTTGAGAAAAGTCCTATACCATGTCCCAAACCCTAAATTATCCCTCAATCTGAGAGAAAATGATTGAGTGATCCAATGGGTGGTACAAGCACTAACCCTGTGTAAGCTTAAAGAGTACATTCCTCAATATTTTTAAGGGCTTATTTTGGTTTATGGAGTGTCCGACAACAAGTTTATGTACATACATGATGTAAAAATACTATTATTTCGTAATAATAAGCAGTTTTTATTACCTTACTTCTTGACGGCACTCACTAAATCCTTGGTGTTTCGAGTCAGACGTGATCACCCAAACGTGTTTTTTCGTCAATTTTAACAATCATAGGTAGTTTAGATGGTTAGAGTAAGGTTAGGGTTAGGGTGTGGGTTAGGGTAAAGGTTTCGTAAGTGTGACGAGTCACCCCTTGTGCAATCAGCATCGCCAGGGAAACGGATGAGACACAGCTGCCGATTGTCAACTCACCAATCAACTGGGCATAAAAGCCAGCGGAGCAGAGGACACGGGGAGCTAGGACTCCCATACAAGTCAGGGTTAACTCTTATATCTTCTGTCTCGCAGGCTCGGACGATTGATGATCGACGATCGACAGCGCACTCAGGAGCACGCACGGAAGGGATACTTACATGGTGGATGGACACGCACTTGGGCACGGAGATCACGGTGAATTGAAGGAAATAGTTCAGAGACACTCCCCCGCCGGGCAGCCACCAATACCTCCGAACTTTACACGAGACACCCGGCACTCACTGTTTGAATAAAAACACCCCTCCGGGGCTAAAAAACCCTACTCTTTGTGTATGTGTCGTCTCTCCACCTGCTACAGACCCCCAAACACCTGACACAGACATCGTGCTTGTCCCCATCCTCGATGAGGACACCGCACCCAAGAGAACAGCGGGACATGCCACGCTGGAGAAATGAGCTCTTTTAGAATGCAGACGGTGAGTCACCGTCTGCAGGCTCGAACACCTCTGGAACCGCCGAGACGCCCAGGGGAAGTCGCTGCAGGAAGGGACAGTCCGCTGCACCACGTCGTAGAACCGGCAATGTGAAGCTTTTGCTAAGTAGCAAGAGAAGATCTTCATAACCGAAGGCTCTGAAGAACAAAAGGTGAATGAATGATGCACGTCGTCTCCCTTTTATACCCGGATGTCCGGGGCGGAGTCCGGCATGCAAATTTCATTTGCCAATTTTCATTGGCCTTTTCTAAGTAGTCGGAAGCGATTGGTTCTCAGGGACGAACCCCATCTGTCGGTTCGACACAACGTCGAGAGACCGACAGAAAGGGAACTAGGTGTTGTAAACTCAATATATGGTACTTTAGGGGAGGCGACAGGGTGGAGATGCACTTACGCACAATCTTTCTCTGACTGGGATTCACAAAGGATTTTTGTGCATGTTCTGGCGTACTGGCATGGTTTTATAAATGTGAAAACTTTTGTGCCTATGCTAAACCTAGCTTTTGTGCGTAGTGTACACTTTTAGGATGAAATCTACGGCGAGTTTTATACATGAGGCCCCAGGGGTCTCGTTTATAAACGTTACGCACAAAATGGGGCTGTAAAGGTGTATACGCCACTTTCCACGCAAAAGTTGTAAACTATTATAAACAAACTTGACGGGAGAATGGGCCTCATTTATCAATCTAATGTAGAAACGAGCACAGATCTGTGCGCAGAAATCGTCTTACGACGGAGTGATTCATCAAACATTCGTATACCGCCAAACTCATCATACGAATGATCGTATCTTGATAAATGTGGCAGCTGAAATCGGTCGTAATCTACATATCACATGTCATTTTTATAGAATAATGTTTATATGTAAATGTTTTATACAGTTTTCTTCATTTAGGTGAAAAAAGTGGTCTGTGGCTGAGGAACCAGGGGCCTCATGTACAAAGACTTGCGTTGATTCCATACTAAAACATTGCGTACAGACAAAGCTGTAAATGTGCGTACGCACAAAAAAACTCATGCTTGACATGAAGTTGTCATGGAGGAACGCACATTCTCACGTTAATTTCACTGTTAGTACATCCGACCGTGAGCGTGAAAGCTGGCGTACGCAACGTTTTTGTGCGTACGCAGCGTTGATACATGAGGCCCCAGATGCATGTTTCTAAACAGGATAAAGGTTTAAAATCTAGTGCTGCTAATCTTGCATTTCAGGCTGCTTAAATTAAGCACACACAGTTTTGTTTGTTTCATTTATTTTTCCTATTTCAGATCTGTCAGAGGTCAGGACCAGCGGTCTTCAGCCCCCGCAAACCGGCCTGTAACCTGCCACACAAAGCCAGGCAACCTCGAGCTGTGACCAAGTGCGCGTCTTCCACCCCATCGAACATTGCACAAATAAAAAAAACATTAAATCATGCATTTTGTCTGTTTTCATTAGAATGCATATTTGTCAAACAAAGAAGCTATCATTTCGCAAATAGACTAACCCATTGCATAAAAATTGCATATAAATACTGTATATTGATTAGGCCTATTGTAGTTTTTAAAATGTTTGACTTTTAATTGTGCATTTTAACTGTGGTAAATTATCTTACACTCTTAAGAAAAATGGTTCCAAACATAGCCGCGGGAACGTATTTTGAGCAGGGGGTGCTGTGATATTTTCTTTTTATGACTGTGTTATGACTGTGCCATGGACGAGCCGCTTAAGTTTAATGTTAATAAATAACGGAGGCAAAAATTAGTTGCTGCCGAGAATAAAGAAGATCCCAGTGTGATTATAGGATGCAGCATAAAAACAAACATATAAACGCATGTTATATGTATGCCTATAGCCAAAGCACAATCTGTTGTACGAAAACTAGCTGCGCGGCGGTAGCTTAACCACCCAAACAAAAACCAGTCACGTGATTAAACACAACTTGAGTGCTGCACGGCGACAGCACAGAAATCAACACATAACGTTACATATTCTGCCTGTAGACCTAGCCACAATCTCAAATCAAGAAATAACTGTCTTACATTTCTGCTGGCCTGCATGCAAAACTCCGAAAGTGGCATTTCTTTCTGGGTTGACGCTGCTGAAGTCCCGCATGAGGTAAAAAAAAGTCTGAAATTCGTTTTGCGCCATTTGGACAAGACCGCTCATGACACTTGACCTTCACTGACGCCGTGACGTCATAACACACTTGCGTTATCATTGTAACAGTAACGTTATTAAAGCAAAAACAGTGACGTTATTAATGTTTTCAATGGATATTAGTGAATAGACACATGAATAAAATGTATTATATTTATTTTTGATAAAACATTTCATTTACGGAGTGTCTATTTACACAGAGTAATGTTACAAATAGCCCGCCCAAGGCAGCAATGCGGATTGTTGGACTTTAAGGCAGTCCTGCATGCTCAAAAATTTGAAAGAGACTTTTCTCCAAGTTATATAGAAGTTTTATTATCAGATGTAAAAAGTAACAAAGCTTTGGGTTGTCAGACGATCTCCTCACTCCACCACAAGCAAACAACCCAAATTATTCAAAAACACCCATATTTATTCAGTATGTAAAGTCGATCGCATCTTCTGACTCCTCCTCTGCCTTTTAAGGAGTGCTGCTCCCTTTCCACCAATCACCGTGAACCAGGTTATCTGACTCTGTCCTTTTTCTTAGTTCCTGCAAAAAAACATCTTCTCAAAACATACATCCTGTGGTCAGTCGCTAGTTTTGAGGAATGTTCTCTAGGGACAGTTTCTTTTGGGGAGTGGTCTCCTAGAGACAGTTTCTTGTGGCCGGACAACATACCAACATTCTTAACATTCTTTTAGTAAAAAGAAAACACTCAATCATCTAATGCTTTTAATTATGTAGCGTTGTTTCTTAATCCTATGATTCATTAAAACACATCACAACTCATGATTATACTTAAAACATATGCAGTGGATTGATTCATAACATTTTTTTTATGTGACTCTTTATTGTGTGTGTGTGTGTGTGTG
>NC_079909.1:0-4532 GCF_024868665.1 Triplophysa rosa | reverse complement strand
ATTTTACTCTAACCGAAAATAGCTGTATTTTCTTTGGATTAAGTAGTTAGATGCTATTGATACTTATAAATAGTGGCAGATAACTTTACCCTAAACTTAATGAATACATTTTTTTTAAAAACAAATGCGTGAGTTTGATTTAGAACCCCGGCCTCCTGTGTCACACTACACAGACTTTACACCTTACGCCACTGGAGTCATTGTATAAAATGAAGTCGTTCTTAATATTCTCTATTCCAATCACATATTGGTGGGCGTACCTGGTGCAAATAGTCTCTGCCTTTATTTAAGTACCTTTCGCACTGTTTCAGTTTTTCTTTCGCTCGACGCCAGGGGGTGCTGCAGCCCCCGCAGCACCCCCACTTCCCGCGGCTATGGTTCTAAATAGCACCAAAAAGGGTTCTTCGGCTTGTTACAATAGCAGAACCCTTTTTGGTGCTATATAGAACCCTTTTTATGAAGGTTCCCATAAAGAACCCTGCCTTGAAAAGTGCTATATAGAACTCAGTGGTGCTATAAAGAACCCTATCTCTTATCAGAAAACAGGAGGGGCTCAATTGAGGTATTTGTTATTAACATTTATTTTAATGATTTTATGCATTTTCTATTTCCGTTTTACCATATAAAACAATAAGCAAGACATGTAAATCAAGTCATACTTTTATTTCCTATAGTCACATCATTAAATGTCATGCAACATTCAATATATTTGTTCATATTAATACCTTTCACAATGTTGCATTGTTGCAAAGCAGCTTTACAGAAAAAAAACATATTAGCCCTAAAAAGAGACATAGGAAAAAGTAAAGAAATACATTTTAGTCCATTTTAGCACAAAAGCAGTAGAAATGTGAAACAAAAATTGTATAGAAATAAAAGTACATATATATAACCAGGAAATTATAAAAATACATGATTACTATTTAAAGTTAACTGGATCAGCAAGATTATACAACAGGCAGTGCAGCCAAGAAGTCAGACAGGAATTTGAAAATGTTCATCTTTATATTGTTTGCAGATAACTACATCCATTATTTTTATCGTGTGGTAATTGATTTTGAGTTTCTGGCAAACAAAAGTAAGGGTCTGGCATGGGGCTCAAATTGCAGGCCATGATCATACGCAGATTCCCACCACTTTCCTCTAGTGGCTGTGGTTATCAACCTTGAGCATCAGGCCGAACCAGAGCTGTGTCTGTTAGTCTAAGGTGTTTTCAGGAGCCTGAAGATGAGACATGGACAAAAACAAGCTGATGTTAGTGTAGAGGTCACTCTCATATGTAAAAATTATGTCATGGCAGAAGTTTGGACATCAAGTCAAGGCACCCAGTGCCAGAGGCAGCAAAACAACCCCAAAACATCTTTGAACCTCCACCATATTTGACTGTAGGTACTGTGTTCTATTTCTTTGTAGGCCTCATTCCGTTTTCGGTAAACAGTAGAATGATGTGCTTTACCAAAAAGCTCCATCTTGGTCTCATCTGTCCACAAGACGTTTTCCCAGAAGGATTTTGGCTTACTCAAGTACATTTTGGCAAACTGTAGTCTTGCTTTTTTATGTCTCTGTGTCAGCAGTGGGGTCCTCCTGGATCTCCTGCCATAGCGTTTCATTTCATTTAAATGTCGACGGATAGTTCGCGCTGACACTAATGCACCCTGAGCCTGCAGGACAGCTTGAATTTCTTTGGAACTTGTTTGGGGCTGCTTATCCACCATCCGGACTATCCTGCGTTGCAACCTTTCATCAATTTTTCTCTTCCGTCCACGTCCAGGGAGATTAGCTACAGTGCCATGGGTTGCAAACTTCTTGATAATGTTGCGCACTGTGGACAAAGGAACATCTAGATCTCTGGAGATGGACTTGTAACCTTGAGATTGTTGATATTTTTCCACAATTTTGGTTCTCAGGTCCTCAGACAGTTCTCTTCTCCTCTTTCTGTTGTCCATGCTTAGTGTGGCACACACAGACACACAATGCAAAGACTAAGTCAACTTCTCTCCTTTTTATCTGCTTTCAGGTGTGATTTTTATATTGCCCACACCTGTTACTTGCCCCAGGTGAGTTTAAAGGAGCATCACATGCTTGAAACAATCTTATTTATCCACAATTTTGAAAGGGTGCCAATAATTTTGTCCAGCCCATTTTTGCAGTTTTTGTGTGACATTATGACAAATTTGCCTTTTTCCTCCTTTTTTTTGTTTTGTTCCAATACACACAAAGGGAATAAACATGTGTATAGCAAAACATGTGTTAATGCAATACTTTTCTGTGAGAAATACTTGATTTTCTGGAAAAATTTCAGGGGTGCCAACAATTTTGGCCATGACTGTATGTATTCATAATCGCAGTTTGATTTAAACCTTATACGGCGCTTCATACTACCCTGTCAAATTTTGCTTCCTCTATACAAAACAGGACTATGTGCTGACTTAGGTAGACAATGTATGGTTCCAACCCCCACTTATCCTGTCTCACTCCATTTGCCACAGTAACTATTTTACTGAGTAAAATAGCAAGCACATGGCAAAACACACAGCTAAATGACTCTTAAAAAAGAAAACACTCTTGGGTTATATTGATAATCTAAATCATACTACTTATATGAATAATATTCCCACAGGATCAAATCTCAAGGCATTAAGTTCCTGAATAACACAATTTGAAAAAAAAATAATTTTAAAGCAGTTTGCAGAAAACACTACTCCGATCAAAAAAGTAGCTGAAAATATTTGAAACTTTATTAATATATGTCGCCACATTTTTCACATGTGATTCCTCGTGTGTTTATCGTGATCACATGTGGATAACACAAGACCGCATGCTGCACACTGTGATTACGCTTTTTCATATGTCGCCACATTTTTCAAATGTGATTCCTTGGGTTTTTACACATGAATACATGGGATTAACAGTGTTCCAAAAATCACATTACACATGTGATCACATGCTTATTTGCATGTAAATTTGATGCGGCTTTTCTATAAGGGATGGCCGGTAGTATTAATGTGTTAATTTCTTTCTTTGTAGTGTAGTGATGCGATTTTTAATGAAGAACTTCAGAGCTGGCCACTCTCTGTTTTTAAGAGCAAGTGTTCAGCCTGTATGCATCTCAAACAGTCTGCCTTTCCTGGCACCTTACTGTTCTTTATAAAATTCATCATGTGTTTCTCTACGCCATGTATTTCCTCCTTGCTCCAGGGCATCCTCTTAACGTGACCTGAGGGAATAAAAATGAAGTTAATATCTTGGCAATGCATCAAACAGTGAAATTAACTTGTTAAATAGATAGAGAACTGTACTTGTATGTCATCTGTCCAAACACAACATTAAAGTCACAGTCATGTTGGTTAAAAGTGAAGGTTAGTGGATCTAACAGAGCTATTATAATGTTAAACTTACTTTTACCATTTGAGAAAATGACACTTATTTTATTATTCAGGGGAAAAAAATTGTATGCATGTTCTTATAGGCTTTACACACCAAACAAGATAATAAAGTTGTGATGACCATATTATGCATTATATTGCCGTTTTACGCATTAGTGAAAAACAAAATGGTTATTCTGGGAATAATTAGTATACATTAAGCAAGCTAAGAATGTTGAACAAAGCGTCACCAAAATAGCTTCTGCAATCTCACAAACACTATATAAGTATAAGACTCCAGTTATTATGAATACTCCGCTAACATAAAATACAGTCACAGTTACATAATTAATCATTCTTTTTGGTAATTTCATGACTTACCAATTGGCAACGTAACTGCCATGTCCTAGGAATGTAATTTAATTACCATTAATGGACAAATTCACATCATCACCTTTACGACCTCCTTATGTTACAAGATAACCAAGAGCCAACATACTCAACAGCTGGTTAGCTGGTAAAGACGGCTAAATGAAAAGTATTTTTGTCTACTCAGTTGCTTACTCATGATACAGGCTGTAAATAAAAATATGATACAGGAGTATACTTTTACATTCGATAAGATGTTTACTCTGCCATAATCACAAGAGCTGTCAAGAAAAGATCATACCTTTTTTCTTTTTGAGTGCTGGGTCTGCAGGAAGGGTGTGGTCATCATCGTCTTCATGTGCAGTGTGTTGTGAGGATAATTCAGTGCACTCTGGTGCAGTGTGTTGTGAGGATAATTCAGTGCACTCTGGTGCAGTGTGTTGTGAGGATAATTCAGTGCACTCTGAAAGTAATAAATGAACCCAAATCAAATATTGACAAATCACTGCATTATGGTGACATCAAACTGTACATCATTTCTTTTTAACAATGAATAATATTAAGCAAAAAGAAACATGCATATGAGAAACATGATTTGGAAATAAACTGACAAATCAAAATATACCTACTTTTTGGACTGGATTTAGCATCATCCACATCATTGTCCAGTGTAACTCTCTCTAAAAGAAGAAATGACAGAAACACATTGTTTGCAACACAAGATTATTATATGTGATTATACAACACAATGTGTCTCCAAGCAATTGGAGTAAATGCCTTACTGCAGAATATGTGAGG
>NC_079908.1:21948544-21992053 GCF_024868665.1 Triplophysa rosa | reverse complement strand
TATAAACAGGAGTGTGTGTGCTCTTAATAACGAGCCCCCGTTCAACCACCCTATTAACCTTCTCTATAGAATCCACGAACAAAACCACAGCGTTATTCATCCTAAATGCTGATATAATGCAGTCATACCCAACTATCTCTCCGACCGCTAAACTGTACTCTTCAACAGAACACTTTGCACCGACCGGCACCTTAGAGACAGAGACACAGAGACAGAGAGACGCGTGCGCTTTATTACTGCCGCAAACATTTTGGCAGTGCGTGCGTGCGTGTGTGTGTGGAGCATTTTAAAGTGTCAGAGAAAGACACAGCACGGGACTTGCCGCACGGAAGTAAATTTCCGAATGAAAGCATCTTTACCGGTCGGTAACTTTACTTCAGACGGAAGCGGGCGGTCTGACAGTGGCCCCGCCGCTCGCGACATCCTTTGACATCATACACACAGAAAAATAGGGGTACTGTTTCTGTACTCAAAGGTACATTTGCTACAAAAGTACCCTGTAAGGTACAGAAAATGGTCCTTAAGGTTGTAACTGTTGACCATTTTTCAATTTTAAAGGTACAAAATAATTGCTCACATTAAAAGGTACACGATAGTACCTTACAGGTACAATACAGACAAATCACCAGAAGGTGTCAGCCGTTCTGGCCCAGACAAGCACCTGAACGAAAAGATGGCGGCTGTTTGTCCGTTGTCGAATTTGTCCACGGAAGAACTCGTTAAAAAATAACTGAAGCAGGAATACAAGTCACTGAAGAAGAGGCAAGGAAATTCAGGGGTAAGTAACCTTACCTTAATATTTTTGTTCATGCCTTTTTTTAGCTATAATGTACTTTTACAAGCATCAACTCATGTAGCTCAGTACATACATTAAGCGAACTCGTAGCTACATAACAGTTACATTAAGCAGATATTTTCGAGTACTTGAAATGTCATTATTGTCCATATATGTTGTCATTATTTGCGTTCGTATACAGTTATTTATAGTATTTTATGCTTTGGCGTTCATTTCTATTTAGGCAGTGCAACCCGTTTTCCCGCGCAGTCTGCTGAGGTAACTAAATCAGCTTGTATTAGTCGGCTCCTCAGCTAATTAACGTTAAATGTTCAAAACTTGATTTAACGTTTGATCATATCATTAATTTTTCTTTAAAAAAAACGGCAATATCAGTAGTTTATTATGCCATGGTTTCTGACAATAGACTATGTACTGTAAATTTTACATTACATTTATTGCATTGTGAAATTGCTTAGAAGCGTCTGTGAGTTGTTACATAGCAAGCTAATTTGGTATGTTTTTGCTTCGCTTAGAAACTTTAGATTCCATGTGATATTGACACCTGCGTTGTGTTTGTCTTACGTAACGTTAATGGATTAGCTAACATTAACGTAACGTTACACCTTGTGAATTAGATGCGCGGGGACGAAGCGATGAAAGACTTGGTTTGGTTCCATTTTGTTTTGCCGCGCTGCTTACGTCTGATGTAGACGGTGTTTATAGTTTAAACAAAATCCGCCATTTTCCCAATTCCAACGGTTGAGTGTGTGTGTGCGTGCGTGCGTGTGTGTGTAATATTTTACACTATTGGCCTACTACTGCGTTGTAATTGTGCCCGTGTTTCCTAGAAAATGACGTAGATGGAGAAACGGTGGACTATGGACTCACTGAAGCCATGGTTGGATACCTTTTTGATGGCTCGTTCAAAAGGCAAATTCAATTTCAACAGTTTGTGCGCCAATACGAGGAGGCTCAGACCATTGTCATATTAGAGCCAGTACCAGTTGAGTCTACGGCAGAGCTCCAACCTCCTTCCACAAGGTAAGTGCAGTATTATGAGTTTAAGAGGTTGTTGCAGTTAATGTGTAAAAACTCTGCTAAAAGAAATAGCCCTTATAGATTCCATTTAAAATCAATAACCAATACAATTATAACCATTAAATAGATTACATTTTCTATTGTAGTGTTGCATTGTTGTATTATTTGGGCAGGGTTATATTTTTTTTCAGCAGGGAACAATGAGTCAATATTAACTTTTATTATAGTGTTTGTCTGTTTATTTTAATGGTGTGTGGTTCTGTTAAATATTGTGACATTGTGAAGTAAGACTTGGAGCTTAAATCTTATCACATGTATTGCATATATATTGTGGTTGTCTGCTGTTCATTAGCCCATAACACTGATGATGTTGTATTGCAGTGGTGAACCAGCTCACAGGAGACTACCTGTTGTGACTGTTATTCCAACCTTCCCTAAGGATGTGCAGGCGAGGCTTGATGCCAAAGAATCATGTCAGAAAGTGCCAAAACTACTCAATAAAATAATCAGAGTGCTTTATGAAATGATGGCAGAATACACTATGTAAGTATAATAGTTAAAACCACCTCTGCTACTACAACTTCACTATGGCTTGTGAACTGATCATTACACAAAAACAAGAGGTTAGTTGATTTACAGTTTATGAATGACTTTGTGCTAGGTATCCAACCAATGCAGAGTATGTCCAAGTTGCCAAGGCAGTGATTGTGAAATACCCTTTTCTGAAAGATAATGAGGGAAATGGCTATGTAAGTTGCATTTTTTTTTACTTATCCTTATCTATACAGTTCCATATTATATTGTTACTTATTGGAGAATGCCAAATAGGCAAATGTCTTTTTAATCTTTTTTTACTTTAATTTTTCATTTTACTAGCACACCTGGCACATGTCCCTAAAGCGAAGATTTAAAGCAGAACGTGCACCACTTGTCAGTGACACTGAAGTCAGAAAGCTGAAAGAGAAGTTTGGCCACAAAAAGCAGTCTAAAGCCACCGTTGCAACTTCAAGTTTGTGTCGAAACCCAGCTAGTGTAGCAAGTGTAAGCCAACTGACAAATGCATCATTTCTTCTCACATTGTTACTCACAATTTCACTTCAGTGCAGGACAATTTAAGATAGATATTACATAGATTTAAAGGGATATTTCAGGCAAGATTCAACATTTCCCCATGTTTTACTCACCCGTAAGGCATCCTAACTGAATATGTCTTTCTTCTGGAAGAATAATGCAGTCGGAGTTATAATACCACGTATCCTGCTTGGAAGTAAAAGGATACGTAGTATTATAACTCCGACTGCACTGCATGCCCGTGGAGGATGCACTCAAAAAATACCGATACTTAAGGTTGCCTGCTGGAGTAAGTATAGTGAAAACACCTGAATGTTATAGAGGAGCAATCCAATAATTGTGTAAATTGTCAAATTGAAGTCATTTCAGTTGTTGTCACTGAAAAAACATTTCTGAAAGTATATTCCGTAAAGGCTGAAGTGTACAGACCTTAACAACATTCAATGAAGTTCAGTTACTTTTAGTGATATGTTATGTCAGGGATAATGTACAGCCAGCCGGTTATCGCAGAAATAAGCCTCGACAGTGTGATCAGGACCCAACGCGAAGCGGAATAACAAACCTTTAAATGTGGTGACTGGCCAATCAGAATCAAGCATTCCAACAAGCCGTGTAATAAATGTTAATGTTTTAATGCATTTTGTACAGTTGTTTGATGAGGTCGACCGAATTCACCCTTCAACAGCTTTCGAGAGTGCTTCACCACTGTTCTGCCAAATGTTCTGAACTTTGCCAAGGGAAAATCTGACCTAACACAATATTACACTGACGCAAGACAGGAAGCCATGGCTGAAGATTTACCAGGTAATGACAGTCACATTGGTAGTAAACCTGATAATAGATCTCTAGTTATCTGTAATTAACATATTGCACCCTTAAAAATATGATAGTGAAAATAGGATATTTAACTGCATTACAGGAATTGACTTAAGAGCTGGGCTTGTCATTTTGCCATCTATCTTCAGGGAAAAGATTGAACACTTACTCACTATAGGAGAGGTAGGTATCTAGATTTTTTTCTGTCTAGGCTCTGCAGGTCTGATTTGCCTGCATTAAAAACGCCAATAAAGTAACTTATTTTCTTTTGGTAAAATCCAAAATCTCTTATGTTTGCATGCTTTTTCTCTTATTTAGGGAGACCCTGCTACACCTCATCCAACCATACAGCTGATGGACAATGACTGGATGAAGGCAATCAGTGGAAGAGGTTTCAGTGTGGTGAAAGTTGATGGAATAGGAGTGTGCCAGTGCACCAACATTGATGAAGCCTTTATAACAGCCTTCAGTATGTATTTTACCTTCAACATTGCATATCCAGCACAGCTGAAAAAAACACTGACTTTCCTTCAGAGGCGCATTATTAGTATCATGGAAGAAGGAGACAAGCCCCTGCCAGTAACTTTACTCCAAAAGATTAATCTTCTGTATTAGATTCTCATGCCTCAACTGTACCAGTGCCCAAAGTGCACTCGAAGGACATTCACTCTTACAAAGTTAATCCAGCATGTTGGAGTTGTTCATGCACATCAACCAAATTTTAATATTATCTGTGGTGTAGAAAGTTGTCAGTCAACTTTTTCCAGATTCCATTCTTTTAGAAAACACGTGTACAGGAAGCACAGATGCTTTGTATTTAGGCCCTCTGTTAACAAAAATGACCATCCCAGTGAAGAGTCCACAATACAACACAGTTTAAACTTGGATCAGCAAAATTCTGAGACTGATCCAATTACTTCTGATCCGCAAGTAGTTGAGCATTTTTAGAAGATTTCAGAGATAATTTGTTTGGCTTCACTCTTAAATGCAGAGAGAAAAACCTTCTACATTTGTCAGTCCAACAGGACATTGCTGATGATTTGAACTCTTGATTAATTTAAACATCATATGTTTATTTGAATTTGGTTTAAACTGAGTTTTATACAGAATATCCTATATGTAGGTTATACGGTTGAATTATTGACTGTTCTGTATGCTATACTACATGTTACATTTGCCTGCTACTTAGAACTTGTTAAAGAATTGCTCACAAAGCCTGATGCCTCCAGTTTGAACACTCATGGAAATTATATGCCTGAATTCATAAAATGTATTTTAATGTGTGTTCCCTTTACTCAACTTCACACAAAAACAATAAAACTATGAAATGGAGTTTGTTGCCTTGTGATTAGTTAACACTACTTTTAATGTTTTGGTGCAATTTTTTATATTATTAAATGGATCGTTTCTATATAAGGGACATTTATGTCACTAGGGGTACATAAATATTCCTTTAGAGGTACAAACAAGAAGGTACAAAAATGTACCAATGTTCAAAGGTACATTTTTGTACCCTACTAGGGTACAGCTGGAGCGACAAAGCATTTGTACTTTTTTAGGTACATTCCTGTACCTAGAGTTTTCTGTGTGTACAGTGGGCACGCGTGCACACAGTTCCCTGTACTAAACAACTTGTCAAAGTATGTTTGGTGCATCCACGAGTGCACCTTCTGAGAGAACGGTCATCTTTTGTGGGCGGAGTTTGGAGGAGACACGTGAACTGAAATGGTTGTCAGTCAGCATCAGTCAGAATTGCTTGCATTGGATGTTTTTTTTTCTCAAATCATTTTGCAATGTAGCCTATAATAATCCTACAGTTTTAGTTTATTCGTATTTTTAGCTTATAGGCCTAATGTGGAATGACACTTTTTAATGAAGTGTTTTGTTGTAGGGGTACAGAGTAACTTACATTACATTCTTTTAGCAGTCAGTTATAGGCCTAATTAATATAGGCTATTCATGAAGGGAGAGGGCTCAATTTTTTGCTTGAATTTACTTTGTTTTGCTCAATTTTATATTAAGTTGTATTGTATTTTATTGAAAAGCAAGACAAATTATAAAAAGCACATTTTGACTATTCAGTTTGTGCAATAGTGAAAAAAATAGCTTAGTAAATAGAAGAAATGCAAAAAAACATGTTCGGTGTTCGGTATTATTCAGCTTTAGGCCAAGTGTTTCACATCATGTTCGGCTTCGGCCAAGAATTTTTGTTTCGGTGCATCCCTAGTTTTATGGATGAATTTTGACATTAGTTAATGTTTGTTAGAAGGTTGTTTGCTCAGAAGGTTTGGTAATGGTTGACGGGGTCAGGCGTTTTTGTCCTTGATTGAAAACAATATATTACTTTTACATTTTCAAGGATAGTTCACAAAATAAAATGTTACCATTTATTCATCCCCATTTATATTCTGATGGCAATGTGATTTCTATTGATAGACATGTTAATATATCGTGTATACTGCCGGATGCTCATGTGTTTGTGCAACGTGTGGCTGGTTTTTAACACGTGTGATAAAGTACCATGCATGTATGCTGTCAACATACAGCAGGGGGTCTGGTTAATGTTAATAGAAGTAAAACTGGGGAAAGACAGTACTTTATAAGGATCTTTGTTAAATGTATTTGTGTGTGTTGGTTTATAAATCTTTTTTTGCTTTTATGTTGCAGCAGAGAGTGAAAGCGGATTTGAGTTAAGCTTTCACCTTTATTTTGTTTATAGATATTTTCATAATGTAACTAAGTCCCAGACAGTAACAGACAGTCAATCATGTTAAAAAAAGTTGTTTTGTCAATGTTCATTACATTGAATCGGTATTACTTTATTAACTGTGGTTGTTTAAATGAAGAAGAAATTTAACCTCAAATTAAAAATGTGACGTAAAGCACCTGTTGTTCAGAAGAGTGAAGAGAATGAAGTCATGTCCAAAGCTTTTTCAGATGTAATGTGAACGATTACTGCATCGAGAGTTTCAGGTGTGTTATTAAGAATACAAGTTGAAGGACAAGATGCAATCGTGACTCTCTGAATCGACCGAAAGCCTATGCATTTTTCCCATTTGGAAGATCGCACAAAATAAACTCTGTGATTAACGAAGGTTTATAATGTTTACACGTTTTGTCTATCAAGATAATCGAGATAATCTTTACAGATTAACACAATATTTGCTATTTTTGAAGCCTAAATACAATCTGCAGAAGTAAAAAGCACGAGGTAAACAGACTACACTATGGTCACTCGATATCATCGTCAAGACCACCAACCTCCGACAACTTTCTCAAACTTTATAAAAACGTGTTCCCTGGTAAATAATTACTCCGTGAATGAATCTGCAACAATGATTTTAGACATTTGTGCCCATGTTAGCTTTCCTGCAACTCAACATGGTGCAAGCGACGCCAAGGTCATGGTTTCAATTGCAGGGCTTGCACATACTCAGAAACAATGTAATGTATAGTATAATGCATGGATTTATGGATTAAAGAGTCTGCCTAAAATAGTATTCATATTTTTTTTATATATGCGCGATGACGTCTAACGTCCCCACCAAAGGAAGTAGTTGCTTTTAGCAACTTGTTAGTAACCGCCGTTTTAAAAATAAATAAAGGTTACAAATCAGGAGTGGGTTATATAACTGGTGTTTTATTTCAGATTAAAACGTGAAAATATTTAGGTTTTGTTAGCTACAGACCTTATTTCAGGTGCTTTACCAAAAACCCATTCAAAAAACTTTAGGGCGATGGAACCGGAAGTCTTAAAATACTAACTCGCTTCTGGAGTTTGCATACAAAAATACATCATCTTTGCGGTACTCGATTCAATCCTTACTAGTACATTTCTTTTGTCATTTTGTCCTAGTATTTTATTAGTAAATACGCGTATTCATTAGATGCAAAACACCAAATCTGCCTACGTTAGGCTAAATTTCAAAATAAAAGCCCCACTCGATAGTCTTCTTAATTCTTAAATATACTTGCGTATCAAATATATATGAATTGTACTCTCATTACTATACTAGTATTAAGATGACATCTCAGATGTATGAGTTAATTTCTTCCGATGAACACAAAGAAATGATTTACATTGAAATACAATCATACATAACCACTGACCCGTCGTCAGAAGTGAGATAAAAAATATTTTTCATTTAATTCATGGTTTGGTCATGTGACACATCAATCACTAAATAATTTCTGACAGATATTTGTGTATGTTTGTTTTGTTGTGTTTAATTATCCTGTCGTAACGTTCAGTGTATGGAGACCGCTAGAAAACCCAGCATCCTTCCCATAATCCTCGCTGATAAATAAAGACGTTTCAAAAGCAAGTTTCAAGCTTAATTTATTTATAAAGCACATTTAAAAACAGCACACAGTCTGTTGTTCTATTTTCCTCTGTATAGTGCTTTGGTAACCCTAAGAAACATAAATAAATGAGGAAAAAGGTCTAACAAATCTGTTAGATTTTAGCCTATTTATTTAAATGCCATTGAAAAGAAATAGGTTTTAAAAGCAGTTAATGATGGAGCCATTCTAATGTGGGTCGGAAAACTTTTCCACAATTTTGTCCCTGCAATGGCGAAGACTCTCTTTTCACCGTGATCTGGGGACCAGAAGAAGATTCTGATCTCCAGATCTCAACGTATGGGATTGATTTTGGGGGTGCAGAAGCTCAGCCAGATAGGGAGCATCTTGATTGTTCAAGGATTTAAAAACTGAGTGTAACGGCCACATAATGTTTTAAGGTGTGCATGTGCCTTTAAGATGCTGGAAGACTATACTCCTGTGTGAGCACGCGCAGTCGCAGAGAGGTGAAGGAGAGTGATGGTTGCTCTAGCTCTACAGCTGACAACGTGTGTACGTTATTTTCTTTTGTTTGTGACGGTACCAGAGGGTTTTTGTTTTCCGTTTCTGTACTCGCTCCTTTATATGTGTGTAACAGGAGTGCTGGTGTCGAACCGCTATAAAAGTTTGTCAAACGACTATCTAATGGACTCATGTTTTCCTTCTCCTCTGGCCATCTGTTTCAATTCGGGTAACGTTGGCTCTTAACTCTCTGGCCCGCCGTTACAAATTGGCGCCCGAACAACTGGATTCTTGCCGACCATTTTTTTGCTTCCATCCTCGAAGATATTCGTCTCTTTTACCAATTTTTGAATGCGGATTTCGTTGCTGGAGTTTTACTCACACTGAAGTCGCTGCACCGGACCTTGTCGTGACTAGCTTGCTAACTACGGAGACCATGCGGTTGGTGCTTGATTGATGTGAAGGTACTGTGCTTGTGTTTTTTCGACGGTTTATCTATATTGTTTTTGTGGATTACCGGGACATTTGTTTTTTCCTGTCCGTCGCTACGTGAGTTGAACCTTACGCTGTGCAACAAGTCTCAGTGCGGAACTTTAACGTGGACTTTTATTTGGAACTTTCAAGCGAAATTGTGCGTGGAACGTACCCTTTTTGATTTTTTTGGGGCTGCCATGTTATTTCGGTCTGGTTTTTCTGGACTATATCCCTAGTTCCAAGGACCCTTGGGGGTGCAATCATAAGTGTTTTGATGACTTTTTCTGAAACTCATGATAACTGTCTGAAAATATTTCGAGAAAATGTTTGACAATTTATCTTGTTGGTGTGCATATTATTCTATGGCGTATTGCTGCATTTGAATGTTTTTATTTGTGGGGAAAAATTTTTTTCGTTTAACATTGGTTATTTGTCATTTTGAATGTACGCAATGGCTACTCACCCTGATTTACAGACTGATCTAACTATATCTGACTGTTCCGCAGTCGATGACTCTCTTCCACAACAGGTGAGGCCACGTCACTCTGGGGGTGACCTACAGGCCCAAGTGCAGCTGTTGCAAAAAGAGATGGCAGTGCTGGAGCGATGCCTTCGCGAGTCACTTGACCTACAAAAAGGTATGCTGGACTGTTTAGTTCGTCAAGAGTGTGCTAAACCTATTACTTCACAATCGGCTCCAATGGCCAGCTCAACGCCTTACAATACCGGTCTGGCTCCTACAGCCTTAAGGTCAGTGCCTGTCAGTGCTGCACGTGACAACACACCCATATTTACCGTGCCACTCGCAGTGGATATGAATACCACTGCCAATGCGCTTACCTCTATGCTCTTCCAATCGCGGCTCGAACCACCGGTGTTTGCAGCTGATGGCTCCCTAAATCCTGAGGAGTGGCTTCAGTCGCTTAATACTTACAGAACTTCCCTGGATCTCACAGATGCACAGATTCTTCTTGAGCTCCCTCGTTTTCTGTCGAGGGAGCCATGGAAATGGTTTAATATTCTTAGCGCACATGTGACAACCTGGAGACAGTTCTGTGAGTTCTTTAGAACTGTCTTTCTACCTTCGGACAACCAAGAACGTATTTTAAGAGGCATTCTAGACCGCATGCAAATGCCTGACGAGCCACTGCCAACTTTTGTTGCTCACATGTTGGGTGAGTTTCGCAAGTTAAAGTCCCCTCCGCCTCAGCAAGAGCAAATAGACTTGATACGGAAACATGTACTTGAGAAATATAGAGTGGCCTTATATGGCACACCTATACAGTCAGTCATGGACCTCCTTTTGCGGGCTCACGAGCTTCATACAATCCTCGGTCCAAGTTCTGGGTGTCCACCTCCGACACGTGGTGGTGTTGCACCCTCGGTGGGTGTTTACTGTTTTAGATGCTCTTTGCCTGGTTTTACCGCTCGTACTTGCCCGAACTGTGGCCCAAGTGTGAAGTCGCGGTTGCCCCCATCGGAACCTCTGTAATTAAAGAGTGATGCTGCAAATAGAGTGCCTGAAGTAGCAAGAATGGATGGCTCTGACCAGGCCTATGTGGAAGGAAAGGTGGCCTCAGACTTTAGTCAGGGGGGAAACTTCAGAGGAGGGAGGACGTTCAGACGGGGCAATCCTCCCTCCAGGAAGTAAGTGTGCCTCGTTTCTCTGATGCTTCCATAAATGTCCGACCTACTCTGTGTCATGTGGAGGATGTTGTTTCCACGTCCCACTGGAACACTCCGTTCAGAGTGAAAGTGAATCTTTATGGCCGAGCTTTTGACGCCACCCTGGATACTGGCGCGTCCCTGTCTGCAGTACAGTCGGTTGTTCTCCATACTATTCCTGGGGGGGGGGGCTAAAATGAAACCGTGGTCCGCACCTCCCCTTCAGCTTGCAGATGGCGCATCCTGCTGCCCGCTGGGTATACTCTGGCTGTCTTTGGGTTTCATGGGTCAACGTTTCTATCATCGTTTTGCTGTTCTCGAAAATCTTTCTTCTCCAGTCATACTTGGTATGGATTTTATGTTGAGATCTTCTGTTACACTTCATGTCCCATCCCGGACAGTGGTCCTTGGGGATGTGCCAGGGCCCCTTGAGGAGCTAGAGGGAATAGACTTGATTCTTGTTCCTGATTTGTCATGCTTGGGGGGCAGCTCTTCTATTCTGTCAGAGAAAGTTGAGGAAGCATCTCTAAACATTGAGCAGAAAATAGAATTATCTAAACTTCTGGAGACCTTCAGTGGGTTGTTTGACAGACGACTGGGACGGACCTCATTTGTGGAGCACGAGATCGATACAGGTGATGCAAAGCCGGTTCACCTGGCCCCTTACCGTACTTCTCCTGCGAAAAAGGAACTCATTGAGTCCCAAATCAAGGACATGTTAAATGAAGGGATAATTGAACCTGCTTCGGGTCCTTGGGCTGCTCCTGTCGTAATTGTCCCAAAGCAGTCAGGGGAGCCAAGGTTCTGCGTGGACTACCGCGCATTGAATAAGCTCACGGTTAAGGACTCGTATCCTCTCCCGAGGATTGACGAATCTCTCGATTTTCTGGCTAGAGGAAAATTTATTTCCACCCTTGACTTGGCCAGAGGCTACTGGCAGGTGTCAATAGCAGAGGATTCTAAGCAGAAGACCGCTTTCATTTCTCATTGTGGCTTATTCCAGTTTCGTGTCTTACCTTTTGGATTGTGCAACGCACCCGCCACATTCCAGAGGATTATGAACACTGTCCTTGCGGGTCTCATCTACAAGTCATGCGCCGTTTACTTAGACGATATCGTGGTGGCATCGCCTACTTTTGAGCAGCACCTTGTTGACCTAAGGGATGTCCTTACCAGGCTGGAATCTGCAGGGCTGTCTGTTAAGCTTGCAAAGTGCCAGTTCTGCAGAAGCGAGCTCACGTTCCTCGGGTACAACATAACTGCGGGAGGTATCCTGCCTAAAGAGGAAAAGGTCAAGGCAGTGATTGATTTCAAAGCCCCTACCAGCGTAAAGCAGGTCAGACAATTTCTGGGACTTACCAGCTACTACAGACGCTTTATCATTAATTACGCCCGTCATGCTGAGCCACTCTTTGCGCTCACCAGAAATGACGTGCCCTTTGTTTGGTCTGGTGAATGTCAGGCGGCCATGACTTTTCTTAAAGACAGGCTAACTTCCTCGCCTGTTTTGAGATTGACGGACTTTTAGAATCCTTTCTTTATCCATACCGATGCGTGTGACGTCGGGCTTGGTGCTGCCCTCATGCAGAGAGATGACAATGGCAGAGAGGTTGTGGTGGCCTATGCAAGCCGTGCCCTCCACAAATCTGAGAGGCCATATTCCACACCGGAAAAAGAGTGTTTGGCTGTCATATGGGCTCTGGAACACTTCCGGCCGTATATTGAGGGTCTTCACGTGACTGTTTTCTCGGACCACAGCAGCCTTAGATGGCTAATGTCTCGCCCAAACCCGTCTGGCCGGCTGGCTAGATGGTCTCTCCGGTTGCAGGACTTTGACTTTGCCATCGTTCATAAGCCTGGTACTACCAATCGTGTGCCTGATGCTCTTTCCCGCAACCCGGTTCCTTCCTGTGAGGCGCCCTTGGGAATTCTCCCCGATTATGCCATTATTGGGGGCCTTGACCTACATACGTTACCTCCTGTGATTTTTTCAGATCGGGGACACCTCAGACAAATGCAACTGAATGATCCGGTCACAGGAAGCCTTATGCGGATGTTGGAGGGACCGGATGAGAGAAATGGTGAGGAGTTATCTCAGTTTGAGATTCTAGACGGACTCTTGTACTTTGTGGATGACAAGGCATCCTGTAATCTTCATCCTATGAAGCGCCTGAAACTTTATGCACCCTTGGGCATGAAAAGGAGTCTCCTGGAATATTACCAAGATCACCCTATGGCTGGTCACTTAGGGATGTCAAAGACGGTAGCGAGGCTGAAGCTCAGATTTTACTGGCCGAAGTTGGCGTCTGATGTTAAGTCATATGTCGCCTCCTGCTCTGTATGCCAGTTCACGAAGCCGAGCCAGAAGAAACCAGCTGGGTTTATGATTCCCATCTGCCCGAAACATCCCTGGGAATATACGGGGGTAGACTTTGTTGGGCAGTTGCCTCGCTCATCATGTGGGAACGCCTATATCCTGGTCTTTGTGGACTACTTTTAAAAGTGGGTGGAGGTCTGTGCAGTGAGAAAGGCTACTGCTCAAGTGGCCGCCAGCAAGTTGCTAAGCGAGGTCTTCGCAAGGCACGGTGCACCTACTTACTTGATCTCGGACAGGGGGTCTCCATTTGTCAGTGAGCTCTTCAACCATGTACTTGCCATCCTGGGGTCAGAACATAGACTTACGACTGCTTATCACCCCCAGACGAATGCAACAGAGAGGGTGAATCGCTCATTGAAGACCGCCATCCGTGCCTATGTCAGTAACAAGCACACGGCTTGGGATCATTACCTACCCCAAATTTGCTTTGCTTTGAGAACAGCTCGTCACGAAAGTACTGGCCACAGCCCGTCCATGTTGATGTATGGTCGTGAACTGAATACTCCTCTTGACATTATCACCCAGCCGAACTGTGATGGCGCTGATGAGCCTGGCATTCCATATCCAGAAAGCTTGGAGTCCTCCCTCAGGGAAGCACATGATCATGCCAGATCCATTTTGGAGGACAGCCATGCCAAAAGGAAAAAGTACTATGATCGGAGGCGTCGACCTGTCTCTTACGATGTAGATGACTTGGTCAGAGTAAAAACCCATCCCCGCTCAGATGCTCTGGCAAACTTCACTGCTAAGCTGGCGCCTGTCTATGCTGGCCCTTATCGTGTTTCGCAAAAGCTCTCCGAAGTGAACTATAAGCTCATTGATGTGGACACAGGAGCGGACGCAGGTGTATTTCATGTGGTGAATCTATTACCTTTTCGTACCTGGGACCCAAGTATTGAAACAGAGCCTGAGCCTACAGACTGTTCTGCTGTGGACACGTTGGCTGACACTTTGTTGTCTGACGTGCCTGAGGACACTTGTGCTGATCCTTCTGACATGTATGTCTCTCAATCGCAACTCGACGATGATTGTGGGCACCCTGGGAGCACCAATGTTTGTGATCTGCCAGCTGGGGGGGACAGTGTTGAGGGCGTTGCTGACCAGCAGGAAACCTTTAATGCTCAAACCATCGATTTGTTTGCTTCAGGTGATTCTCTTGACGTTCGCCGCTATGGCTTGAGACCCCGGCGTGCTCCGAGAATCACCTCTGATTGGTCGTCAAATAAGTGGACGAATGTGTACCACACTGACAGGCTGGACCTTAAATAGTCTGTAAATTATGCAAATGTGAGTTCATATGTTTGGTTATGCTGTGTCCTTAATGGTTTCTTTTTCTGGGCAAGCTAACCTGTAGTTCAAATTGTGTTCATGTGTTATTGTATCTAAACATGTCTTGTGAAGACTATGTTTGTGCCTTGGGTACCCTTGTTTCCATGCTGTTATTGGTTTATTTTCTTTGTGCCGCAGTGTACTATGTCTTTTGGTCTGTGTATGATGTCATGTGTGACTGTGTATACGTGATCGATGCATATTCCTGTTTTGCTCCTGTCCGGTGTCCTTGACAATTGCTCATGTGTGAGGTTGTTCAAATTGGGATTGTCTGTTCGAATTTACGTCGAATTTACGGTGTCCTTTAAGGCATTCTAAACCAATTGAAGACGTGCAACAGATTTCTTGGAAATGGCACAATAGAGAGAGTCGCAGTAGTCCAAGCGTGATGTGGAGAAATCAGAAAAACCAAACAGATCCATATTACCAGTACTACAATTATCATTGCAACTAAAGATAATAAGCTCAGTTTTACTTTCATTTGAGAAGAGAACATCTCTTCTAAACAGACAAAAAGAGACTTCAGAGCAGTATAGTCATTACGTTTCACTACTATGTATATCTGTAGCGGAATGAAACCCTGTGCTTACTCCAGATAGAACCCAAAGGGAGCATATACAGTGAGAAGAGAGCAGGTGCAAGAATGGATCCCTGAGGCACACCACAGGATAATCTGCACTACAGATGAGGAGACATTACCCAATCGGACACAAAACTGTCTATTAGTCAGATAAGACCGAAACCATTTGAGGACATATTGTGAGGACACAATACTGTAATCTGGACAAGAGAAGTATTATGATCAACTGTATCAAATGCAGAGGAAAGATCTAAAAGCACTAAAACCACCGAGTCACTGGAGTCCGTAGCTAAAAATTGTCATTAAGAACACTCAGCGGTGCAGATTCTGTACTGTACATAAGATTTAAAACCAGATTAAAAGTAATATAATACCAATATAATACTAATATAAGTTCATAAATACCATTATCACTGAGAAAGGTCTGAAGTTGGTTGAACGCAGCTTTCTCTAGTACTTTGGAAATAAAAGATACGGGACGGAAATTGTTAAAACTGGAAGAGTGAAAGCTTCTTGAGGAGAGAGGTGTGACTGTAACCAGTTTTAATTCTTCAGGAACAGTTAAGTTTTTAAGATGCGAAAGAGAGAGAATCAAAATTGCACCAGGAGGCAGAAAAACAGAGAGGTTCGGGCATCACAGTGATCTGAGACCTCAATGTTGTTATATATTTTATCACCAAAAAATCTTCAAGAAGCCTTCACACGGTGACACCGAGGGTTCAGTAACAATATTAACAGAAGGATTTGCTCTGTATTTTTGAATAACTGAAAAAGGTCAGTTTTAAATATAAAATCTGCTGTGATGTGATGTGTGAACATGTCCATAGTCTGTTGGAAGGAAGGGAAGTTAAACTATCTGTAATGACAAGTTGTAGCCACTAGATGTCTGTGTATGTCTCTACAAATAAATGCTGGGCTACACTGCCCTACAAAGGCAAAGTGCAGTAACTACACATTTGGTCAAAATTAAGATAAGGTTTGAAATGGGCTTTGTAACATCTGTTCTGTCTTTTGACTAGTTTCCTGGTTCAATTTTGTCCCGTTTCAGAGAAACAAGAGTGTGAAAACTTTGAAGGCATTTTTCTCAGTTTCAGTGTTTGTGTAGTTACTGCACTTTGCCTTTGTAGGGCAGTATAGGCAGAGTTCGTTCTCTCACGGTTTGTATTTCTAAGCTCTCCATCATGAAGGTACGATCCAACGAATATGAAACCGTGAAATGTTAAGTGAGGCCTGCGGCCTCGTGCCTCTGGCCTAATCACAGCCATGAAGATATAAGAACCCTACATACACTCCTACTCGAGCGATATTGCATTATTACATATGATCATGATATTTTCAATAAAGTCTCCCAATCATTGACTAAAAGGTGTGTTATTTAAAATCCTGTCGTGACATTTTATTCATTTGTTTCAAACATGTATTTATTTTCTACTAATTCTCTTTGTCATTGCAGTTTAGCCTATATTCACTGGCCATTAAGAAAAGTGATTATTGTTGCCTGCTTCAACTAGCCTTGCACATAAAACAATAGATATAAAAATAGTTGATGACTAAAAATAATCATGACCCTAGAGTTTACTTTGAGAAGATGGTGGCATGACCCATGCACAATTCATGTGGCTAAAAACGTATTTTGTGCATTGGTCATGCCAACATCTTCTCAAAGTAAACTCTAGGGTCATGATTATTTTTAGTCATCAGCTATTTTTATATCTATTGTAAGGGTAAGTTTTACTTGCTGGCAGTTTTAACGTCCCCTGATGGTTAAAGGAATATACAAAAAAAGGTTAAATCAGTATATCAATTATTGTAAGAAATAATGTTTTTCATGAATTATGATCCGAGTTATCAAACATGATTATGTCTTGTTCATAGCCTGTAGGTAAATGCAGATCCCAAAATTGGCTAAACACTACACATAGGCTAGCACATGAATTCTGTTGACATCAAAATACAGTGGTTATCATTAACTAATCATTAGCTTATCATGACTTCATCATGTGTGTGGCCCCTCAACTGAAGTGGTGACTTGATCCTGTGAAACACTGATGAGCAATGTGTTATTAATGATGAGATGAACGTGATATGACATGAATATAAACACAAAATTTCAAGCCTTTACATGCAATGTACTGTGGACACAAATAGACGTTGATCTTAACTTTCACTGCTTTATTTTCAAGTAGTATAACCCAGCCAATCAACATTAGTGACCAGGAAAAACCTGAGAATGTATTCAGTACATATGCAGGCACTTGAGGTTTATTTGTAAACTTAAAACGAAACCACAGAGCTGTTAAAGGTTTAACAAAATAATAAAAAGGGGTTTCCCAAACAGCTTGGTCTCTTAAAGGAGACATCATATGAAAACCCCACTTTTTCTGTGTCTAAGTGCTATAATCGGGTCCCCGGTGCATCTAGCAACCCAGAAAACATGAAAAATAAGACCCCAGTAAGTTTGTTTTGGTGTGCCTTTCCCTGCAAGCATGTGAGAAATTTAGCCATTCAGATTTCGCTCCGATTGTGACGTCCAAAGCGGATTTTATTATAATGTTACCGCCCCTTAATCTACACAGTTCCACCCACTGCGCTCACCATTGTTGTTTTCACAAGCGTCAGTGGTGTACGTGACGCCATGGCTAAAGTTCGTGGACAACATGCAATGTAGTCGCTGCACAGAGTCCAAACCTAGGAGGAGACAGCAGTGGATTTATTTTATTTTTAGTGGAAATCCATCAGAAACCACAAGTAAAAACCTGCTTGTTTGCGTGAATCACTTCAAGCCGGAGTGCTTTTTCAACCTGAGACAGTACAAGCAGGATTAACTTCAAAGTTGTTCCTCAAGAGGGATCGAGACCGACTGAACGAGACAAAACTGCTGATGTAAGTCATATTTATCAACAGTCTGAATTGACGTAAAATGTACCGTATATATAGGAGGATAACGTTAGCATATTGTGGTGTATTTATGCAAGTGCATATACATGTTATCCCCACTAGGGGGCTGTAAGGGTCATTGGTGTGCCTGTTACTTGAATGAGTAAGAATGTTGTTATGTGTGCTAATGGCAGCAGGAGCTACTTATTGATGTGTTCCAATAAAGATGTCAACTTGAGACATAACCTCGGGGCACAAAGTTCTTATTTACCACTCATAAAGAAGTGAGTATACAACACATATGATAGCGAAGGGAGCGAAGTCAGTCACGGGCTAAATAGAACATTCAAAGCCAGTGTTAAACTTACTGTATATAAGTGCAGATGGACACTTGGAGTTTAGCTGTATGAATGTTAATACATTATGTGCGTTAATATGTTTAGCTGCGGCAAGCTGTTTGTTTTGCTAATGAACAGGGGCGAACACTGGGGTTAGTTTCGTTTTAAACGTCTCAAATCATTCGTGCTTAGGCTGAAAAATCATTCACAGCTTACTAGTTATGCTTTCACATTGTGTGTGTAACGTTATAACTTGTCAACGACAAGCGCTTAAATCCACGTTATTCCGCTGAGATCTGCAGGTGCGCAATCCGTGGATTTTAGGCAAACATACATGCACAACGTGAGCGCTGTTTGCTGTGACGGATTTTTTAGTCTCCGGACGAATGATTTGAGACGTTTAAAACTAAACTAACCGCAGAGGAGTTCAGGAAACATAATTTAGCTAAGCCATGGCAGTCCTACATGTGTGCTGTGTTGACATACAGGACGGAAGGGGGGTGGGGTTCGCTGTAACTCATTATCATTTAAAGAGACATGTACCAAAACAGGTTGCTGTAAGCAGAGCTGTTTTTGAAGAGGCAAGAAGGGTTTTGTTTACACAGTTATTGAGTGTGTTTAAGCTAAATATGTTCCAGACATTTCATGAAGACCCTAATAAATCATACCAACTTGTTGAAAGTGGTCGTCTGAGGAGACCTTTAAACTGTGCACATAATTAATCAGACACCCAGAACAGCCAGATGTCATTTAAATAACAGGATTCCGCGATCGCATCCAGTTACACGGACTCTGACACGGACATTGATTATTGTCATGCACAAACAAGCACAACCACGACAAACGCACTAGTCTTCACACAAACATTCAGCTCTGCCTAATGCGGATATTCTTATTATTGTACATATATGTTGCACTGTTGTTATTTTTCTTTTTTTCAAGTTACTTGTCCGGTCGGGCAAGTAAAATTCTCCCTCACTTGCCCATACAAAGCGTTCACTTAATGTCGAGCCCTGATTTTCTTTTATTCTCATGTTAATCTGAGTTCTACAGAAACTAACAAACCCAGCAAACAATTTTTGGTTCCCAGAACGTTTCCCTAATGTTAATTTTTGGTTCCCAGAAAGTTATTTTCTAAGGTTCGTTTTTGGTTCTCCAGGAAAGTTTTATTTACGTTATTAGAATGTTAGTTTCTGGTTCCCATAACGTTCTGGGAACGGGGAACGTTACTCTAATGTTATAGAAACCATGAAACTAACGTTTTATTTCCGTAAAGATAATCAAAAACAAACCTTAAAAAACTTTCTGGGAACCTGAAACTAACGTTAGAGGAACGTTCCCAGAACGTTAGCCTAAAATATTTTTCTCGGGTCCGTCTGGCCTCACTACACATCAGTAATGAATACATCCATACTGTGTTTTTATCCGTCGCTTTTCTAATCTAATTAAAATAAGTAAAATACAACATCCCATACAATATGGAGGATGAAATCAATGCATTAGATTATTCTTTTAGCCTAATAATTCCGTTTTCATTACTGAAGTAGCCAAATTTTCGATGTAAACAGCGCAGTATATAATTTCTAATAAAACCACAATGTGTGTAGATCTACCTCAACATCAGACATTTTAGATATTGAAATAAAATAACCAATGACTTCAACACAATATTTAAAGCAGATTTTTATTGACAGAGAATAAACATTTAATTATCTTCAGGCTAACAATATTCTTGTCTCACCACAGAAGTATAGTGCGTCTCCGTCTTTAGATATAACAATCAAAAGCCCTGAATTTCAGTCCTTACGTCATGGTCTGTTGATTTAGTTGTGTCAAACTAAATCATTAGTTTTATGTTTAAAATAATTCGATTTAAGTTTACTCTCAAATCTATAAATAAAAAATTTAAATAAATAAACCACTAAACTAATGTGTTAGTGGGTGAGGGAAAACGAAATGACCGTTAATTTTTAAATGACGGGAGTGCGCGGCAGAGCGGAGAATGCACGTGCTCGAGCACACACACATACAGTAACAGACACACATACAGTAACAGACAACCACACTAAAGAAATACACATGGATATAGAGGATTGTATTTTCATTTAGCTTAACTAGTTTATTATTTTCAGCCATTAAAGGGCACATTTATTAATTTCATTTGGTCAGTACAACATGTGTTAATGTGATCTTATAATTTCTGTATTGCACATGTCACTGACATTTACCAGTTTTGACTGTTTTTACCATTAAAAATAACCATCGGGGAACATTATTTTCTGGTTATTTAAAAATAAAACCTTGTGTCAAACTAAATCATTAGTTAATCATCATGTGTCTAACTAAATCATTTTATTAATTTTATTAATTTATCAGGGATAAACGACCAAGAAGAACCAAAAAACTAAAGAACTACAAAGACCACAACAGAATGCAGGAAGCAGGACATAAAATGAGGGGCAATGACAAAATTTTCAAACTAAAAGTCCAGTACAACGAGGTGAAATTAATCAGATCTGTGACAAACATCTCTAAAATGTCTATTGAAGGGTATGTAACATTAGAATTGTCCTTAAAGAATTGTAACAAGTGAAGTGTACAATACAAAGTGTAACAATTAATTCCTAAGTGTTTTAATGTAGTACTATTCCATTTTACATTAAATCTGCCTTCGTAATTTCGTTGGATAAAAACGTCTTCTAAATGACTAAATGTAAATGTAATGCATTATGCAAATAGAATAGAAAGCCTTTTATTGTCACTTTATACTATGTATACAACAAAATCGGAGCACTGTTTCTGACTGGTGCTAGAAATATGAAAAGATTCTAAAAGATACCATTTATTTTTTGTATCTGTAATGTCATGTTGCACCCACAGGAAGGTGAAGTGTGCCCTCTGCCCCACCAGTGTTAAAGCAATTAGCCAGCATTTGGAACGGTATCACCACGTCGACAATGTTGGTGAAAGAATAATACTCATCGCCCTGTGTAAGAGGGAGAGTGAACCTACAAAACCTTCCCTGTCCCTTGTGTGCACGTTTCATCCGGCACATGAACGTGCACATTAAAGTGAAGCACAGGGATTGTGGTGTATGTCATCTTTACATAATTTGTATGCGTTCCATGCATTCCTTAAATATGTTTATTGTCTGTTTCACTACTTGAAGTTCATTATCAATTTAACTCATGTGTTTGAATCCCTCCAGAGCCGCAAGATAAACCAGGCGCTATTGAAGCTCCAGAAGAGGGTCACCAGGGACAAGCTCCTGGCCCTGGCAAGAACCAACCCGACCATCCATCCTTTCAGATGAGGTCAGAGGGATGGAGCCAGAGGAACACAAGCAAGTGGAGATGGAGGGCCCCCAAGAGAGCCCACTTATGCAGGCTCTCTTGGCGGACATCAGGGCCCTCATGGCGGACCTGGAGCCGCCTCAAGACATCGGGTGGGGGGAATGTGAGGTCCCAGGATTTCTCCAAGGTAGGTGTCAGTCCATGGTTGCACTCAATAACTAAAAAACTGAAAGTGAGGGTTGTTTTACTCTGTCATAGACACGCAAGACCTGGAGGGTCTCCCGGTTTTACCGGAGAACACTTTCGTCCTGTTCCCCGTGACACCACGACGCCACCTGGGCCCAGCACAGCAAGCACCCTGACAGAGGACTTTGATTTAACTTTTTTAAATGGTTTTATTTGATAGGTTGATTTTTAATGTTTTTTTCCAGTGAAGTAATGTGTTTTGCCTTGTTTTACCTTGTTTTGCTGTGTTTTGCAGTGTTTTAGTGTGTTGTGTAGGTGTTTTTAAAATTTTTATAATGTGTGTTTTAATTTAAAAAAGATATTGTTCACAATTGTCGTCTTCTTATATTCAACACATTGATCTTAATTACATATTAGGAATACACTCAAAATACACAACATTTGGATTCACATTTAGTAATTTTACACAATGCCATGGAAACACTTATCAGGCCACCGCCAAATAATTTATATGAGAGACTGAAAAGTCCCCTCTACCCATTCATTCGCAAGCCACATATAGTGGTTATTGCGGATGTCAACCTTAGGCCCAAATATGCATACTGTGACTAATGAACACAGTATGTCATGCAACCTAGTGTACATAATCACATACTGGAAGATGAGATGAAACAAAGGTCACTGAAGGTCACAGATAGTCACACTTTGTTATTTTACACAATGCTGTTGAAACACTTATTAGGCCTTGGCCGAATAATGGTTATGAGACACTGAAATGTCCCCTCTACCCTCTCATTCGCAAGCCACATGTAGTGGTTATTGCGGATGTCAACTTTAGGGTTAAATATGCATACTGTGACTAATGCACACAGCATGTCATGCAACCTAGTGTACATAATCACATACTAGAAGATCATTGCAAATGAACAACATTTGGATTCATTTTTAGTCATGTTATGCATTGCCGTTGAAACAGCTATTGGGCCTCCGCTGAACAGACTAAACAGCAACCAGGAAGGTCCCTCTTACCATTGTTACTGACAGGCCACGTGTATGTGTGTTATCTCGGAGGCTTATTTTTGTATCAAAACATGCATTTTACGTTTAAAGATCATGCTATGTTGTTCAACACAGTGTGCTTAATCACATACTGGAAGATGAAATGAAACAAAGGTCACTGAGGGTCACAGTAAATTACACTTTGTCATTTTAAACAATGAGGCCTCTGCCGAATAATGGATAAGATTCACTGAAAAGTCCCTGTTACCCATTGATTCGCAAGCCATGTGTAGTGGTTATTTCGGATGCTTATTTTCTGATCAAAATGTGCATTTTATATTTAACGATCGCAACATATTTTTCAGCACGGTGGTCTCGATGACATATCCTAAGATCAATAAAAAAAATGAAGTTTAAAAAAAGACGGGACCGTCCAAGGGGGATCCGGGGGGGCGCCTTGGCCCAGGATCGAGTTTCTGGAAAAATAGTGTTTTAGTGGACGAATAGTGGTTCGGTGGTAGTGGGCGGGGCCCGGGGGAACCAATCCGCGATGTAGTGGATCAGTAGACAAATAGTGGTTTCGTGGACGCGGGGGGCTGCTGGGGGTCTCGGCTGGGACGCCCCGTTCATATAGAGGACTCGTGGGAGGAATAGTGGAAAAGTAGGAGTGCATAGTAGTGGCTGGGCGCAGGCTAAGCTGCCCGGGGATGTGGTGGCACCACCCCGTGGATCGTGGCCGAACTGCGCTTTCGGGCCTCGACTTTGGGGTTGCAGGTCAACCGAAGGTCGGACCCCCGAAAAATCTGGGGGGTCCGGCGCGCGCCGACCCGGAACCCATGACCCAGCGCCATCTATTAGTGGATTCGGGCACCCCTCGACTGAGTTGACGCACTACCTAGAGTTACTTTAAATACATAAATTCCATGATGTTACAATAAGACTGTTAAGACAATAAGACATTAAGTGCTGTTATTGAGCAGCACTCCATCGTGTCCCAGTATAAATCTCAAGTTACGTAACGTAACAATTTTTTTCATTCGGTGTGTAACATTGATAATCGCGGAAAAGCTGATCAATGTGCAACGTAGTTACCCAATTCTCAGTCGCACATTTACCGTGTTCGCGCAGAAATCCGTGTCTGCGTGCGCTTGTTTCTTTTCTGCTGCACCCAGCAGCCGCCGTGCACTGCCCATTTGTGAGTTGCAGACATGACCTGCGGTGCTGCTTCTCGTCCGGTGCGCACTGTTGTTTTAACGTTTCAAGAGCTGTTTGTGAATAAAGGCTCGACTTTGAATCAAATTCAAACATTAAAAGCGGTTTTGTCCATGGTGTGTGCACAAATTAAGGGGTCATCCCAATCGTTGTGAATGTTTTATGAAGTTTTGACTGAAAAGTACTGGAAATACACAGGTCATACATAAAATTCTGTGGACGTTAATAAATGATAAAATGTCAATCTAAATAGGCATTTACAGAAAGATTTTGTTCTTATCACATGTATCTTTGTACAGCTGCTGGCATCTAGAATGATTTTGATCAGAATTGTATTGCTCATAGCAGAGGGCTCTCTACACTTACAGTATATTTGACAGTTTGTCAATTAATAAGATAATATTGTAAGCTTTGTATACACACACCTCTCAAAATCCCCAACAGAGCCCCGTCACTTAACAAATCCCCATTTAACCCCTGGAAGTAAGATATTAGCAGCATTAAACATTTTTTCTTGCCATTTTTTTAACTGTTTTTAATTATTTTCCTGGGTTACAGACTTGTGAAAAAGGACACAACAAACAGTCAGGAAGAAGCTCAATACTTTACACATGGTTTGCCTTCTCAACCCTCTTTCTTTTTTATTGAAGAAAAAGGATGGCAGGAATTAAGGCAGCATCAGCATTCGGGAAGGCTTTTTCAAGGACTTGAATGGACTAAGATAATAAGGAATAAGGTCCATTCATCCATTCTGCAGTTTTGGTTTTAAAAGAGACAGTGTTAAAACCCTGCTATCACAAACACTGGCACCAGTATTCACATGTTTGAAGACTGCCCAGTGAACGTTTGTGTCGAAGTAGCACAACTCTTAATGCTGTAGTGGTTTTCTCTGGAGGTAATATTAAACACAGAACTACAAAGGCCAGTGCGAGCCAGCACACCACATTCAACTGCTGAAGTGTTAGAAACAAAATTACCACGCAGTTTATATCTGGAATCCCTGGACAAAATTCCAAAAATGACTATTAATTCAAGGTGCAGGGATGATGCTCTCACAAAGGAGGTACTCAAAAATGTTGCCTGAAACAAAGAAAAAATAAACAGACATCATTCTGACGAGCTTACAAGCCTCAAATAAATGATCGACCAACTAAGTGGCACAGACAGTGAGGTCCTCCAGAGGGTCATTCTGCACCCAACAGGGATCATGCTGTGGTCCAGAAAGATACTCTCTGTCTTTTACAAACAATGCAAAGAGGATATTTTATACTTAGATGCAACAGGTAGTGTTATCTGGAGTTCAGAAAGTCCTCCTTACCATTTCTATGAGCTGCTGGTGAGAAATCCATCTAGGGGTGCATCACCATTGCCAGTGGCAACCTATGTAACTTGTGACCACACCACCGCTTCTGTGACATACTTCCTGCAGGCGTTTCAAACAGATCTCATCAAAATGTATGGCAACAGAGCAAATAAAAGGCCAGTTCAACATTATGCACCAGAAATCATTTCTAGTCTGGCCAAGTACTTTCTCCCACATGCCACCCTATGGTCTGGAATGATGCTAGGTAGGTTTAAGTAATGTTAATAATTTTATTGGTGTTAAACAACAACTTCTTAATACATCAGTACACTATTTGCATCCAGTTCTTCCGCAATGTTTAAATGTTCTTTTGCCCTTACGGAAAGAAAATATATTTCCTAATATATGAATTAAAAATATATTAAATGACAATGGTATATTGGAAACATACAGAATAATATATTGTGTAAACATATTACAATATATTAAATAATACATAAGGAATTGCCACTTTTCATATATTGAAAAATATATGACATTATATTTACTTATATGCAGTACTCGAGTTGTAAAAAAAATCAGGGGGGTGGTGGATTGGATTTAACGTTTAGGGACAGATCATTTGTGATGATGACAGCGCATATGGTGGGAGACCAAGGGTGTACCCTTTAGATTATTGTTTAAGCACAAAGATCATTATTATATTATATTACTCTAAAACAACATGCATGCTATTGATGTATTACGTATCAGATACTCCTTGTAGCGACGAAGGTGGGACAAAAGCAGTGGGGCAGGAAGGCGGGGCCGGTGGCGTGAGTGATAATGAGTATCAGCTGTACGCGCACCGGTCTCGCATGCCTCACGGGGGAGCCCGGGAGCGACAGGACTGCCGACGAGAAAGGACCGGGCCCGGAAGTTGTTAAGTTTTGTTTACGTTCGTGTGGCCGGCAGTCGTCCGCAAGGGGCTGCCGGCCTGTTTTAATGCGGTTTATTGTTTATTTATTTTTGAGTAAATATGTTTAAATGTTCGCCGGTTCCCGCCTCCTTCCTTCCCTTCTATTGAACTGTATTACACTCCTGTCATTGATCTTGACCAAGGCATCTCAGCATTGGAGTTGGTCCCCAGGCTGGCATGGCTACCACTGCTCCTACATAGTTAGGGTAAATACAGAGGACACATTTTCCCACCGGGTGCAAGTGCAACTTCATACTCATGATACCTATAAATCTACTGGGAATTCATCTATTAAATGTTGAAACAAAACCTCACAAAACATTGTAAATGAACATGAATTCTCTCAAGTCAAGTCCATTTGAATTGAAGTGCAAGAACAAATGGATTAAACAATGTGCCATTTACAAAATCTTGAAAATAATACATATAATACAAATACATAGCACCACCTGACATTTCTTAAACTTGAGGTGGCCAAACAAAAGACAAAAAAGGGGAAGCAAAATTAATAACTGATCAGTTCAATGCTGCAATGCTGCCTACCCCATTCTCCCCTAAAGTATCTCATAGAAGCTAGTCTTTAATTTCATGTAAGGAAAAGTAATGGCTAGTAATGGCTTTCCTTGCACTTGCCATTTATATGTTGTAGAATGTTTGGCAAACGATGATAGATAGAGCGATGCCATTCCACCAAATGCCACTGATCGGACAGGACAGAGTAACTAAGGATAAAGCTCATAAAAAAAGATTTTTTTTTCTACTTAGGTTAGTTAATGAGGCAGGCGTGTGTTGCTTAGGCAGCCGCTGTAAAGTGCTGTGGGAAACCCTGCAGTAAGATATTCCAGGTGAAACAGAAACCAAATCTAACATTAACTTTGTGAATGTAAGCTAGCTGGCGTTAGCTAACAAGAAAAAAAGCTCCAAACTAACTAACATCGTTAACTGTGTTGTTATCGCTCTGTCCAGAGATTCCGCCTTTGGTGACATATCAAAAGTATTCCTGACTCTTGACTTACCGTCAGTGCTACTTCTTGCCCTCTTAAAGCCGAAGTCCCTCAGGTCAAGCTGTCCATGACGCTTGGCCATGATGCTGAAATCACCAGCACCTGCGCTGCTATGTCGCTGACTGATGTGACGTCAATTTAAAACAAATCGTCGCGTCATTAGGCTTGTTCGACTTGATGCGGCGCCGCAAGATCCGACAGGCGGATGACATCAAAGTACCACGAGAGCCATTCGAAAAACCATAAAATGTTTGGTTTCGAATTGCTCTCGTGGTACTTTGATGTCATCCGCCTGTCGGATCTTGCGGCGCCGCATGAAGTCGAACAAGCCTAATATGTGCACGTTCCCCTCGTCCACAGTATTTTAGCCTATTCAATATTCACAAAAATAATAGTAGTAAATTACCACTGGTAATATTTACACATTCATTGATAAAATAACAGGGGATGGGAAGGGGGGATGGCCGTTTTAGAAGGGGGATGATTTTGATCATCTTTAATTCAAAGGGGGATGTCATCCCCCATCAACTCGAGTGCTGCTTATATGTCACAATATATGTAATTTTACACTCACCAAAATTATAAAGGCAACACTTTTGTTTTTGTCCCCATTTTTCATGAGCTGAACTCAAAGATCTAAGACTTTTTCTATGCACTCAAAAGACCAGTTACGTAAAGCCCTAAATGACTGTAGTATATGGATGGAGCTGATCAATCCTTCACATACATGCGCCGGCCTGTGTCTTTCAGCACCTTCTACCTATCAAACCTTCAGCCAAGCGGGCTGTAAGCCAGTATACTGAGCCAGTATTCCAGAACCAGACCAAAGGAGCATTATTCTGCCAAATGGCACTTAACACATCACTCTAATAACATGTGATATATCATGAGCACAAAGGACTTTGGTACATATATTCTACATCAGTGTTTCTTTTAAGGTTTCTCATCTCCTTTTCCAACATTTTGTCGGGGCTGAATGCAGTCCTGGGCCCGTATTCATAAACAATCCTAGCGCAAAGAGTTGCTCCTAGTGACAAAATTCTAAGAAAATTCTTAGAAATGTGGGCGTTTCCCCAACAGAAAATATCCTAGTAAAGGAAAAATGAATTCATAAAGCGTCTTAACCCTTAAAAGAGCTCTTAAGGTCCAAAATTTTAGGAGCAGCGAGGAGGACTTTTAGGAGGCTTAAGAGTTTCTTTAGCAGAGGACACAATGGCTGAAAGACAAAGAGGGAGAAGAAATGTGTTGCACACAATGGATGACAGCGATTTAATTAAACGCTACAGATTAGATCGAGCAGGAATCATGTTTGTAACCGATCTTATTAGAGACAAGTTAACATCGCCAACACAGCGCAGAAAAGCCATAGCGGCAGAAACGAAAGTTATCGCTACATTAACATATTTGGCCACTGGGAAAATGCAACAATGCAGCTGTGATGATTTGTGTTTGTCACAATCTTCTATAATCAGAATGATAAGCAATTAATGCACTTTCAGAATCTATTATTGTGTCGCAGTTTATTTAATTTCCACTAGACATTCCCACCTTGCAGGCTCATAAAACATCATTTATGAACATAGCAGGCTTCCCCAGTGTTGTCGGGGTAATTGATGGCACCTACGTGCGAATTATTGCACCGTCAGAGGATGAGGGCGCTTATGTAAATAGAAAGAGATACCACAGCATAAACGTTCAAATTGTTTTCAGTCCAAATTATAGGATTTTAGACATTGTTTCTAAATGGCCTGGTGCAACACATGATGCCAGGATACTGGTGGAGAGTGGCCTGAGACATCTGTTTGAAGGACATCATGTTCCTGCAAATTGCCACTTGTTAGGGGACAGTGGTTATCCCTGTAAACTGTGGCTCCTCACACCTTACCTCCGTCCTGACCAGGGACCACAGCTAAATTACAACAGGTGACAACATTCAATTAACGTGTGTGGACGTCAAATTCAGAGAACAACAAATGTGTTGCAGTATCATAGGATACATACACGACTGTACCGTTCATAAATAGTCTTCCGTTATGTATTGAAATTATCAACTGATTTTTGTTCATTTTAATTAACTGACAGAGCTCACAAAAATACACGGGCCATAGCTGAGCGAGGTATTGATGAACTAAAGAGGCTCTTTCACGTTTTGCATGGAGAAGTCCATCTGGCACCTGGAAAGGTCTGCAAAGTGATAACAGCCTGTGCAGTGCTTCATAACATCTGTAAAGGCAGACAAATTGCAGACCCTCCCGAGGACAGTCAGACCGATGAAGAGGATGATGATCAATACCCTCCACATGGGTATCTGCATCAAAGTGGGATGCCTTACAGAGCCCAATTTACTACTTTGCATTTCAGGTAGGTTACAGAGAATGCAATATAAAAATGATGAATACGCTGGACAGACACACCTTTGCCAAAGAATGTTTTAGAAAAATATTTTGAATACACAAATGCCCATTATTATTTGTTGTTACTTTTATTTTTGAGTAGCTCAATTTTTAGTTTGTAGTACTCCTCCTGTAAATGGAGTACTATTTTCTGCTGCTTTAGGACATCCATCTCCATCTCGAGTTTTTTGTCCATTAGGGATGGATGTTGGAGCAGCGGGCACTGGCAGCAGCAGAAGGCAGGGAATGAGGTGCTTCAGACTGAGGGTCACCCATATGCGATGTAGACGGTCCCCATTCCTCTGATGAAGGCTCTGTGCTGCTGAAAGGAGAAATCATTCATCTCTGCTATTTACTGTAAATTACTGTCTTTGAACAAAAACAAATTGTCCACAAATTGTGCTGTTATAAAATTCAAGATATAAATATGAGAAATGGCATTGCCTTTGTTAAATAATGAGGAATAAATAAATAATATGTGTGTACCATTTCTGTAGTTGCTCCAATTGATATCATTGAGCTGTCTGTGCCCTCCTTAAGGGCTCGTGTCTGAGTGACCAAATATATTATATCACGTTTGGGCTACCTGGGACAAGCGTGTTTAGCAGGTGGATCCACCGCCTAGAACACAAGCAGTGCACGACATTTGTACGAAAAATTGTGTGGTTTAACTAAACATTGGTTTAAAAAAGTGGTGGCACTCACCTGTGCTCAAATTAAGAAAACTCAATTAAGAAAATTTAATTTAAAAAAAAATAATAATAATTCAATTATTTGTCAAGTATGGTGACCCATACCCGAAATGTGACTGCATTTAACCCATCCAGAGAGTAGTGAACACACGCACAGCAAGTGGTGAACACACGTACACCCGGAGCAGTGGGCAGCTATCACTGCAGCGCCGGGGAGCAAGTAGGGGTAAGGTGCCTTGCTCAAGGGCACCTCAGTCGTTACCCGCCGGCCCTGGGGATCTAACCGGCAACCTTCTGGTCACGAGTCTGACTCTCTTACCATTAGACCACGAGTGAGTCTTTGTGCTGCCTAAAAATACACACAACAGATTTGTGTCACAATGTAGATTATTTGGATGTAGACTTTCATATACAGAATAATAACACATGGCTAAAATAATTTTCAGGAATGTATAGATGAGTCTTTGTGGTTTCTAAAAATACAAAGCATAGAGCTGATGTCTGTAGTCATAAGACATGTGACCCAATCTGTGAAATCTATAGAATTGAGAAACAAAGTTTTAAATTCAAAGATTTTTTGATGGCAATCTCTAACGTGACCTTATTCAGTAAATATAAACACTATCAAGATTATATGATTGTAAAATAGGAATATGAGCTTTGAGTCAGTGTATTTAAGTGCTGAAATACAAGAGCTGTTGAATGTGTACAGCTGCTGCTCATCATCATCATCATCATCAGATCTTACGTGTTCTCATTGGTGAAGGAAGAACTGATGACGTCACACATCAATTTACTCATTAAACTGGACATTGGAGAGCAGCTGTGTCTCATACAAACACTATTAGATTGAAGCTTTATAAGGGCACCTCATAGCACATGACTGGTTCTTCTGAGAGCACATTATTCAACCAGAATTTATAAGTTGTTCCTCTGTTTCAGAGAACACTCACAACTTTAGAAAGTAAACTGTGGGAGATTTAGATTTTAGTGGTGTCACTGCGGGGCAGCAATGAGAGCTGCAAGGTTTCACCATTTTGAGGGTTTACAAATAATAAAAAGGAATAATATAAGTTATAAATATAACTGGAAGAGTTTTGGGGGGAGACCTGACCTGTTGAAAAGAGACTGTCTCCATCCCTCTTGAGCTGGGGCTGATCTCCTGTCTAGAAATATGGCACATAGTCTTAATGTTAAAACTTGACCCTCTGGGGCCCAGGTCAGGGAGCAGACAGAATCACTTGACCAACCGTTATGGTGGTTTTTATACCACAGTATTAAGTTTTATATTATTGTATTAAGTTTTTCTATTATTGAGTGAGTTTTTATATGAAACAAAGCATTTAAACTAGCTATAGCTATAGGTCTCACACACCCCTCTAAACACAGAAAAGACTATGAGTCTCAGAGTAAACAGACCAGGTTGAACAGTGTAAACAGCACCATAAGACACACTATATACAGCACCATAAGACATCCTTTGCACGCAATCGCTTGGAGCACACATACAATATGTACTATTCACATGAGATCTAGGGGTAGTAAATGTAAATATATATACATTCGCATTTCAGAGATGGATGTGTTTGTCTGTCATACAATAACAACTGACAAAATAACATACATCTACATTGTAAAGATGGATGTATGTATATATATATTTTAATCCTTTAAAAGGTTGCGCCACAGTTAAAAGTTAACGTAAGAAGTTTGATATATAACTGTGGCAAGTCACTGTGATAACGACTTGAGAACAGTGTATAAAAGATGGAGTCAGAAGTGTAATTGTTGGGCATCTTCAGATGAACTCTGTATGTCTCACTTTGCTTGCTCGAGCAAATAAAGATTGAAACCTCTTGAAACCTGGCTCTCTGGTCTTCGTGAGTTCTTTCTACATTGGCTGATCGACTTTTTGCCACTACACCGTCTACTAGCCGTCACATGTCACAGAAAACACTAAATCCACAACATGCAATGATCTTGTCTCCAAAATATCATAACAGAGACTCGCACTAGTCTCTCGCACTAATAAATACAAAAAATATGTAATTAAATTACAGTAATTAATGTTAAATAATAAAAAACACAATGTGGATAAACAATTGATACAGCTCAGTTTACTCCCTCTGAACTAAAACTCTTTTAGCTCATGATATAATTCATCAGCTTGATGTGTTGTTTGATTGGCTAAAACCAGATTTAAAGGTGGAATGTATGATTTGGTAAGATGCTAACTTTAGCCTGCTAGCACTGAAATCATGATCCCACCCTCCATGTGAATCACCGTCCAAAGCCAAGCCTCCTCCAAAACACATGAATGCACACAAACCAGAAGCTCTTGGATCAATAAAATCATGTCTCATTCAGCAGTGAGAACACTTACAGTACAAACACAAGTAACGCTACTACAATAGCATAAACAACAGCTTTTGAAGGGGGTTAGATGCAGCATAGATCCAGTTAGACGCTGGGTAATGATGTAATGCATAAAAATGATTAGATGTTTTTAGTCATAGTAATTTTTAAGATGGTATTTCTTTTTGTTCGTCCTTTGCAAGTGCCAACTTGCACATATTTACCAAAGAGAAAGTTAGGTTCCAGCTTTTGACCTGCCATTCTCCTGCTGATCCTGGAGTTTCTGTGCGAGAGCGCCCTATGGCTTTCGGATGTGGTGGCATTTAACCGTAATTCATTGAGAAACTCAGAATAAGAATCAAATGATTAATCGTCACAGCCCCTGTGGAGTCATGGGTGGAACACAAAATATGAGTAAACATATTGTGAACCATTGCAATGTTTTGTTAAAGAAGTGAGAGCATGAACATAAACGTTATTTGCAAACATGGAAGATTTTTGTTTTCCAAAGTCAGATTAGTAGCCCNACATTTGCTAGTTAGGACACACTGGAGTCATCTTCAATTTCCTGTGTTTCAAAGTTCTCGCAGGTCTCAATTTAATAAAAAACATCTTAGATGACTATGCAAATATTTTAACAAACTTTTAGCTTTTGGATCACATGAGACGTTTACTGAACACCAAGTCTATTTAGACAGATATGTTAGTTCTACAGTACATACATTCAAAATCTTACAAACCTTAATGATATTTTGTAAATAAATGTTCTAAGAGACTAAGTAGTATACAGTAGTGGTCAAATAATATTGATATAATTATATATCGTCTGTGAAAGGCGTAGGACCAAAAAACCTTCACCCAATCAAAACCTTCTGGCCAAACGCTGTGACTGGTCATGTGTAAATTTTCAGTGGTATTTTGCGTACCACTGCGCACCCTGTTCACGCAGACATCATACATCATCAGCGCTGCAGCGCACTCACGTCCACTATGTCAATGTAGGTAGAATGGCAGACAATCAGCAACAATCAAACTTTCCTGCGGAACCTACAACAGGTAAATCTACAGAACAAAAGGCAGTGACGAAAAAACGTCTGGATCATGAAAGAGGAAAAACTGAAATTAACATCGGTTCAGCTTTTACACGATGGAGACCGCTCCGGCAGGCAAAGGGTCTAAAACGACGATGCCATGCTTGCCCTCTCTCTTTTGGACAGTTAATGTAGTACATGCTTCGAAAATAATTGAATGGTTTGAAATGTGTCCTTAATTAACACACCAACAAGCTGATGAGTTGAATCAGGTTTAATCTAAAACATTCTGGAGGTTTTACCCGAGGACCAGCATTGGGAAACACTAACACACAAATCGTGTACTCACTGCAGTAGGACTTTAATTCAGGAGTATGTATTGTGGAAATATTATTCAGTTAGAAGTATGATTTAATTACCAATATAATCAATAAGTGTTTTCTTTCATTAAATCATTAAGCTGTGTGCTTTTATCATGTGCTTGCTATTTTACTCAGTGGAAAATTACTGTGATAAAGACAGAGTGTGTGTGACAAGAACAGGAAAAGAGGGGGTGAAAACCACAAAGAGGAACAAACTCTGTGTGTACGTGCAGACACAGAACAGCTTGTTTTGACAAGTCTAACTAAATCAGCACACACACTCAAAGAGTCACACAGAGAAGGAATGTTATGAATTAATCCACTGCATATGTTTTAAGTATAATCATGAGTTTTGATGTGTTTTATTGAACCATAGGATTAAGAAACAACGCTGCATAATTAAAGTATTAGATGATTGAGTGTTTTTGCGGTGAAAAATATGTTGTTTTGTAGGAACTAACAAAGAAGGATGGAGTCAGATAAACGTGGTGCACGGTGATTGGTTGCCAAGGAGCAATACTCCCTGGAGACAGAGGAGGAGTCAGAAAATGAGAACGACGTCAAATACTGTATAAATATGTGTGTTTTTAAATAATCTGGGTTGTTGTTGTTGTTGGCTTGTGGTGGAGTGTGGAGATCATCTGACAACCCAAAGCTTTTGTTACCTTTTTACATCTGATAATAAAACTTCTGTTTAATTTTGGAGAACGTCTCTGTGCAAATTTTTGAACATGCAGGACTGACCATTAAGTCCAACAATTGGTGACCCCGAACGTGATTTGACGAGAGACGAAGGCATCTTTTGCCAATTTCGTTGGAGAATCGGAACGGATTCAGGTTCAACACACAGGTCGACCTACAGATAAAAGGTAAGCAGAAGCCTGTTTATTCAAAATTCTGCTATTGAATATACCTAAATTGCTGTGTTGAATTTGATGAACATTCCGAGTAAGTAAAAGTAAACTATAAAAAGAAGTTTGAGAAATCAGATTTGAAAAGTAATAGTATAAGAATTGAAGAAATTGGAGACTGGGTCTCAATAGCGGGTGATTAGAGATCCCCGAGAGGAATTGAAGTTCCTGGTATTTTGTGCGTTGTGGTAATCGCGTCTCTGGGACAAAAAAAGGCCAGGGTAATAAAAACCCTTGAGTTTGGAACTCATAAATTGCGTTGTGGTAATCGCGTCTGGGACGAAAAAGGCCAGGGTGAAATAAATCCCTTTGAGTCGGCGAACTCATAAAGGAATATTCCAAGATTGTCTGTTATATGTTTGAATGTTTTGAAAAAGTGAATGCAATTGCTGATGTGAAAATTAATGTGAAAACTGACTTAACTGTGTGACAAAGATACTGTATAATTTTTGCAAACTGTGAATAGAATTTGTGCGTAAAATGGCCGAATTTCAGAAAGAATGCGACGAATAAGGGTGTCCGCCAGTATTGGTGCAGTGGCAAAATGTTACAGATATGTTATTAGCACAGGCAGAACCAAAAGATAGAAAGCAAAGACAGAAAGAAATTGATAAGTGTTGGGTAGCATTATGTGATGAGTGTGGATGGGAAAGTGCAGAAAAGGTGATGACTCCGTTAGCACCAAAAGTTAGAGAAATGGAGAAGAAAGCACACTGTAAGTTGCGTAGACATGTAGAGGAGAAAGATAAAGTAAAGTGGTATAATGCAGGGAAACATGGCAGTGAAGAAGACACCCTCAGGAAAAAACTAAGAATGTGGACTAGAGTGGCGTTAACAACCACAGCACTCAGTTCACAGAAGACACAGGGAGGTGAGAGAAAAGGGGAAGTGAACAGCTCAAAAGTCAAAGAGAAAAAGAAAGAGAATACAGGAAATGCTCAGACTACCCCCTCTGCTCCGCCCCCAGAAAAACCCAACCCCACTTCAATCTATCCGTCATTAAGCCATCCCCCGCCATATGAACCGCCTAACCAGCAAGTAGTGATGACAATTAGAGGAGGAGAAATGGAAGTTGACATAGAACCATGGAGTAAGGGCATGCAAGAGTTAAGAGAGGAATTTAAAGAATTGAAAAAGGACATGAAGGGAGAGGTAGATAACACGATAGAAATAGCACAACAAGTTCTAGATACCATGGAGAAGACAAGACATGAGCGGGAGGAATCTGAGGAAAGCGAGCATGAGAGTGATAGTGAAAGCATTCAGGAAGTAAAAGAGGAAGGGCCTAGAAGTAAGGCTAGAGGGAAAAAACCAAAACAAACATCAACCCCTAACGTCCAATCAAGAACTACAGAGCAGATAAAAATTAGAATTGATGGAAACATGACGATGGAGGAGCCAATAGCAAAGAGAGTAAGAAGTGCAGATAAGAACAACCAAAGGAATGAAGACATTTTTGAATATGGCCCACAGCACCAACTGTTTATGCCCCAAATCCAGGCACCCTTAGTGGTGAGAGCAGGAGGGAATCGCCTGTACCAACCATGGTCACACAGTGACATGACAGCGATAGCAAGTAAAATGCCACCTATTACTTCAGGGGGCAGCAGATGGTTGAGTAAGCTGACAGCGCTCAGCCATGGCACTGAGTTGGCTTTGGGTGACCTAAGATGTCTGTTAGGACAGATATTAACAGCATCACAGATGCAAAATCTGGAACTAGATGCCCAAACCACCACTGATTTAAATGAAACACCATTTGCTAGAGTAAGCACGGATATAGGTAGAGCACTGAGAAGATTGTATCCTGTGCCACCAACTGTGTACCAAAACATTAAGTTCCGCATTAAACCTGGTGAGACTGGAGCAGCCTATTATTTCCGTTGTACTGCTGAGTGGGAACAAATGGTGGAGGAAAACAGTTTAAACAACCCTGTGACACGTGACATATTTAGAGCAGCAGTTATGACAGGAGCTCCAAATGGAGTAAAACAGGCTATGGAAAATAACCCAGACATCCCTGTGGCAAGTAATGAGGTATGGGAAAGACACTTAGTACATCACACCGATAGAACAGTATAAAAGGCGACCAAGGAAGAAGAAGAATTAGAGAGAGTTAAAACACAACTTTTAAAGCTACAATTGGAAAAGGCCAAAAGTGAGGGAGCCATAAAAAAGAGTAAACAAATGCCACAACATGAACACCCAAGAGATCCATACGAAGGACCCCCATACAGTGGTTCTCGTTTTGGGGGACCACAAAACATGCCAGTTCCGTATGTCCAACCATATACCCAACAAATGAACCCTTCCTGGAATCATGGCCAAAGGCAGACTCCCCAATTATATACAGCCGAGTTAACATGAACTAGGCAGCAAGAGACAGAAGGGAGAGCGGGTCAGCGAGCCGCAGTGTTACTTTTGTGTGGTGAGTATGGACACTGGGTGAGAGATTGCCCACAAAGACCAGCACAGAGTCAGGGCCAGAATAACGGTCCACCTGCGGGGGGATGGGGTCCCCGAAGAGGTGGCACCGGTGGTCGTGGCAGGGGACCATAAACCCCATACAACCCGGGGCAACGCTTCCCGTCACCTTCCAACCAACAGGCGCCTGTGCACCCAACATGGGCCCCTGAGGGTGGGGCGGAGGAATGTTGAAGGGGCCCACAGAGAACCACCATGAGAGGATTGGCTGAACCTCTCATGGAAATAGTGGTAAACAATCAACCACTAAAAGCTCTGGTGGATACTGGGGCCACATACTCTACTGTAACGAAGGGCACGATTGACAACAGAGATTTGACAAATCGCACAGTAGGAGTAATAGGGTTCTCTGGTGAGGTAGAAAAATGGCCCATGACGAAATTGCTGAGAGTAAAGGTTGATAAACAAATATTGACACACTCATTCCTGTACTCTTTGTAATGCTCCCATCCCCCTTTTAGGAAGAGACTTATTAATTAAGTTAGGAGCCAGTATCTTATGTTCGCCTGAGGGAGTAATAGTGACATTTCCTGATGGTTCACAGACAAATTGTTCCCTTGCAGGCCACACCACAGGCAGTCAGTGGATGTTGACATCGTGCGGTGAGGTAGAAGATGCCGATATATATTGGGTTGAGCTAGATTCCAGTGTAGCCACTAATAGTATTGTATCAAGGTATAATGAACATCGCCAATGGATAACAAACATAGACATGTTCCTACCACCCATAGACCCCTTACATTGCACATTGTTCTATGATAGGGATGACACCACACAATACCAAGATCTGTTTCAAGAAATAGAGGACAGTAAATGGGTGTTAAGGGGATCCGGACTCATGATAGGAAAAGAGGGAGTAGTGGCACCAATTTTACTGACAGAAGAGCAGATGAAATGGTATGAAATGTCTGATACAGCTGCACCACACGTCTCTTTAGCATTACATCCAAATCATGAGGCTAGGGAGCTAGGCAACATGACTAAGAGACTGTTAGCAGCCAAAGATTGGGAACCCACAGAACATTGGGGTATCCTATACTCAGATACACAAAAAGCATATTGGGTGCAAGACCAAACAGAAGACACAGGGGTGTTGACACACAAACAGATCTCTAGATGCCATGGTAGGGAAAGAACAGACGCTGACGGAACAGGAAAAATGATTGACACATTGCCAGATAATCTATGGTCTCAAGGACCAACAGATGTAGGGTTTTGTAACATCAAACCTGTTAGCTTCAAGTTAACCACCACCACACCTATTTGGGTCCCTCAGTACCGCAACAAACCAGAAGCAGAAGAAGGTGTAGCCACCACTGTTTCTGGACTGATTGACAAGGGAGTGATAACCCCTTATAGGTCTAATTGGAACACACCAATTTTTCCTGTGCCTAAACCAGGCACTAACAAATACAGATTGGTACATGATTTACGAAACATCAACTCCATTGTAGCAACACCTACAATGACAGTGCCAAACCCATATATTGCGCTGTCCACATTGACACCAGCGCACCAATGGTTTACATGCATCGATTTGGCAAACGCTTTCTTCTGTATTCCAATCGCAGAGGATTGCAAAGCATGTTTGGCTTTTACATACAGGGGCTGGCAGTATTCTTACAACAGACTACCACAAGGGTTTATTTTGTCACCAGGAATTTTTAATCATGTTTTAAAACAACAGCTACAGAACTGTAGCTTACCTGAGAACTGTGTCATGATCATGTATGTTGATGACCTACTCTTGGCAGCCAGAACTGAAAAGGCGTGCTTGGAGGCTACCAGAGTTGTGTTGCTTCAGTTGCACAAGTCTGGTTTCAAGGTAAGCAAGGACAAACTGCAGGTGTGCAGACCTTGTGTTACATTTTTAGGTCGACTGATCACGGCACAGGGATCAACTTTGACAGGGACACAAAGACAGGGTATACTCAGCCATCCAAAGCCAACCACAGTGAAAGACATGTTATCATTTATAGGCCTCACAGGATTCAGTAGGCACTATATCCCTATGTATGTTTCACTGACTACACCATTCAGGCAGTTGATTAAAGAGCATGGCATGAAAAATCTGAAAGCAGAACTTCAGTGGACACAAGAGGCTGAACGGACGTTCATTGACCTAAAGACACAGCTAGCTCATGCTGTGCACCTGAACTGTGCCAACTATGAGTTACCTTTCTTCCTGGATGCCTCAGAATCTGGCTCCAGCGCACATGGTGTCCTGTTTCAGAAAGACCAGGGTAGGAGAAAAGTGTTGATGTATGCGAGCGTGTTGTTAGACTGTGTAGAGCAAAGACAACCAATTTGTTCCCGATTTGCAGCGGGTTTAGCTAAAGTTGTGCACAAAACATCACACATTGTAATGGGCCACCCATTGACAATACTCACCACACACTCCATCATGTCATTCGTAAATTCAGCATCATTCACGTTATCACCAATGAGACAGAGAAGAATAGCTAAGATTTTGACCAGTCCTAATCTCGCATACACACATGAGGGCATTAATATGGCTGATCTGATGGGAGATGGACAGCCACACGATCGTGCACCCATCACCGAGAGAGCATCCAAAGTAAGAGAAGATCTGTCTGCGGTGCCATTGACAACCCCACCGCCAGTTATGACATTGTTCACAGATGGTTGTTGTTTCAGAGCAGAGGATGGGAGTCTGAAAGCAGCCTATGCCATTGTGGAACAGCAAGGAAGTAATTTCATGACCAGGGAGTCAGGGAAGTTAGAAGGAAAACAGTCAGCACAAAGAGCTGAAATGATAGCAGTAACAAGAGCCCTTCATTACGCTGGTGAGACTCGTGTGAACATATATTCCGATTCTCATATCGTTACAGCTAAAACAGCCTGAAGCTTCCTATAGAGTGACAGTTGATTACATTCAATGCCATTCCACTTAGAATGCTCTGATAGAGAACCTACCACACAATCAACTGTTTTGATTCTTCCTCCGTGTACATATGCACCAATGATAGACCAATAATAATCATTCCGTGTTACGATTACCACTACACGACTAATAATAAACTATTATCCCCTAACCTTGTTTATCTAAACGCACCAAATTACTGAATGACAAACTTACAGCCAGAAAACGTTTAAGAAAAATAAAACAAAGCTGTCCCTGCACTTGTCAATCTCACTGGGCCCGTTTCAGAAAGGAGGTTTAGTGAAAACTCTGAGTAAATTAACCCTGAAATGAGGGAAACTCTGGGTTTTCAGTTTCAGAATGTGAGTTATGTCAAACCCGAGAAAGTGGGGTAACTCAAGCCCATTTCTAAAGGAGAGGTAACTTATACTCAGAGTCAGTAACCATAGTAACTTACTCTGTGATCCTAACCTGGTCGGCAGCAGGTTTTCTTTGGTAAACCCAGAGTTTCTTTCCATCTCCTCCCCCTTTTAAAGCACAAGTGGTGTAACTCATTCATTCATAATCTCTCAGTGTGTGTGTGTGTGTGCGTGCGCGTCCGTGTGTGTGTCTATGTCTATGTGTGTTAGTACGTGTGCATATTGTGTGTGTGGAGTGTTTTGTATGTGGGTATGTCTGTCTTCTGTGTTTTCACCTTTTTCTTGTTTTTACAGGTATAACTTTAATTGTTTTGCTTATAGTCAATATGTCTCATGTACAGCTGCTTTTTAACAAGAAAATTGTAAAAAGCATTATATAAATAAAGTTGAGTTGAGTTGAATTAATACAGTCATTCATGGCACACATTTTGATCACACAGAGACCATCTCAGTGATTTATATGTCATATGTGCTTTTATAGAGGATTCATGAAGAGGCTGCATTCATTCATTAGGGATGTACTTTGATTTCAGGAGAGCAATTTAGGACCGAGTGGTAATTTTTCATTTCCCTGTGCATTTTTATTAAAACTGTACCGTTTTTCTTTACAGTGAATAATATTAGACAAAATATATCTCATCCATCTCTTACATCAATAACATCAGCCACCGTACGTGTATTACATCAGAGCATCAATTTTCTATGGACGATGAGAAATGCACTTAATAAAGTGTATAAATAAAGTGCATGAATAAAGAAATTAATAAATAAGACATACATGAGAAGAAGCATAAAGGTAATAAACAAGTCAATTTTGACGTGCAGCCATTCCAACTGAAATCTGCTCAGAGCAGGGTTAGAACCGGCGATCAGTCTGAACCCCTACAGTGTCCTACAGGTGTCCTATACACCAGTGCTACCTACAGGTTATCCTACATGTCTACATGCGCTCGTAACTAGCGAGCACTCATAGCAGTGAGAACTACAATTTTTTTATTATTTCTGTTGTTTATTCATTTAATGATTAATTTTTTGTTTATTGGTACATTTATTAATTTAAACTTAAGTCATTTTCAGGACATCAGTAAATCCACAGCAGAATGGAAAGTGTGCCTCACTCTCAAGTCTTTCTCGCCATGTTGCTTTTTTGGTGCTGTTGCCATGGTGAATCGTAATTTCGGAGCTCCATTGATGATGGCTTTTTATAGTCGTGGCGCTTGCACGCGCTTAACCCAGGGTAAGCCTACCCAGAGATAAACTGAACTAACTCAAATCAGCTGTTCTGAAACCATAAACTCAAAGTTTCTCAATTTCTAAGTAAACCAACTCTGAGTTCAAGGTTTAACCTAAGTTGGTTGAACCTCCTTATTGAAACGGGCCCCTGGACAACACATGAATGCACACAAACCAGAAGCTCTTGGATCAATAAAATCATGTCTCATTCAGCAGTGAGAACACTTACAGTACAAACACAAGTAACGCTACTACAATAGCATAAACAACAGCTTTTGAAGGGGGTTAGATGCAGCATAGCTCCAGTTAGACGCTGGGTAATGATGTAATGCATAAAAATGATTAGATGTTTTTAGTCATAGTAATTTTTAAGATGGTTTTTCTTTTTGTTCGTCCTTTGCAAGTGCCAACTTGCACATATTTACCAAAGTGAAAGTTAGGTTCCAGCTTTTGACCTGCCATTCTCCTGCTGATCCTGGAGTTTCTGTGCGAGAGCGCCCTATGGCTTTCGGATGTGGTGGCATTTAACCGTAATTCATTGAGAAACTCAGAATAAGAATCAAATGATTAATCGTCACAGCCCCTGTGGAGTCATGGGTGGAACACAAAATATGAGTAAACATATTGTGAACCATTGCAATGTTTTGTTAAAGAAGTGAGAGCATGAACATAAACTTTATTTGCAAACATGGAAGATTTTTGTTTTCCAAAGTCAGATTAGTAGCCCTGTCCAGGGGCCCGTTTCAATAAGGAGGTTCAACCAACTTTAGGTTAAACCTTGAACTCAGAGTTGGTTTACTTAGAAATGAGAAACTTTGAGTTTATGGTTTCAGAACAGCTGATTTCAGTTAGTTCAGTTTACTCTGGGTAGGCTTACCCTGGGTTAAGCGCGCACGCGCCCAACGACTATAAAAAGCCATCATCAATGGAGCTCCGAAATTACGATTCACCATGGCAACAGCACCAAAAAAGCAACATGGCAGAAAGAACTTGAGAGTGAGGCACACTTTCCGCTGGATTTACTGATGTCCTGAAAATGACTTAAGTTTAAATTAATAAATGTACCAATAAACAAATAAATTAATCATTAAATGAATAAAACAACAGAAATAAAAAAAAATCTGTGTTCCCACTCGCCATGAGTGCTGTAGTTACGCGACTGAGACGTCATGGTGTATAGGACACCTGCAGAATTAGACTGATCGCCGGTTCTAACCCTGATCTGAGCAGATTTCAGTTGGAATGGCTGCACGTCAAAATGACTTGTTTATTACCTTTATCGCTTCATGTATGTCTGTATTTATTAATTTCTTTATTCATGCACTTTATTTATACACAAAGTCATTTCTCATCGTCCATAGAAAATGATGCTCTGATGTAAGACACGTACGGTGGCTGATGTTATTGATGTAAGGATGGATGAGATATATTTTGATATATCTAATTCACTGTAAAGAAAAACGGTACAGTTTTAATAAAAATGCACAGGGAAATGACAAAATTCCACTCGCGTCCTAAATTGCTCTCCTGAAATCAAAGTACACCCTAATGAATGAATGCACACATTTTGATCACACAGAGACCATCTCAGTGATTTATATGTCATATGTGCTTTTATAGAGGATTCATGAAGAGGCTGCATTA
>NC_079908.1:21905102-21945255 GCF_024868665.1 Triplophysa rosa | reverse complement strand
CCATGCCGCTAGCCAAGGTAAGGTTGAACGTTTGAACCTGACGATTAAACTCAAATTGGCTAAAATCTGTGCACAGACTAAATTGAACTGGTTGTCAGCTTTACCCATTGCTCTCATGTCTATCCGTTCTTCTGTCAACAGGATCTCAGGCTTTACACCTTTTGAATTGCTTACAGGTCGTCAGTTTCCAGGACCAACCACGGCGTTGAGAGAGGACACAGTGCAGCCATTGTCACATACTGTGTATTTTGATAAACTAACAGCTCTGATTCGAACCTTTTCCCATCAGGTAACCCCTGTTCCAGCAGAACCACTTAAACCAGTCACGACAGACTGGGTCAGGATCAGGACATTCCGTAGAAAGTGGAGTGAACCACGGTGGTCCAAACCCCATCGGGTGACAGCTCGTACATCTCATTGTGTGCAACTCCAAGGCAAAGGAGACACTTGGTTCCATTTAACATCCTGTGTAGCTTGTGACCCCCCTTCTAGGTCTCTTGCTTACACTGGTTTGGACCTGAGGACTCAGGTCCAAGAGAGGGAGGATACAGAAAGTGCAAAAGATTCTGAGTGAAGTGTTCACAGATGTGAACATACAAATAACCATTTATTCCTTATAATCAAGTTTTATAATTTTGTGTTTTTCAATGTTTTTCAATTTTCAGGTTTAAAAGTGTATTTTTTAAGAGTGTTTTCTTACAAGTTTTAAGGTATTAAGTTTTAAGAAGTGTTGATTTTGTAAAGACAACAAGAGTATTACTAGAAAGGGTGAAATAGTAGAGATTGATTATACCAAATTGAAACCGGAAGACATAATAGAAAAAGCCACAGGGTATGGGGAAAACAATTTATGGCTAGAATGGATAATTACCACGGCCAGAGAACAGGGATTAGATGATTGTGTAGGGTGTGCTAATGCAAGACCCAAACTACACATTGAACCAGCTCCCTTGTATCCAAATGATACCTGGGGCTACGGGTGTATGCTCGCCTTGACACGTCAAGCATCACCACCAAATTGTACCACGTTGGCAGCAATATTTCCACCCATCTCGAATCACTCTAGAGCAGGACCATTCACACCACAGAAAGCAAATTATACATGCTTCAACATTACGCGCAGCTTCCCGACAATTAACCTAGGGGAAATAAGCAGTGATTGGTGCGATTAGATAGTAAAGGGAAATGGATCTCAAATAGGGACATGGGCCAGAGCGGGATTGTATTACTATTGTGGAGATCGTAGATTGTTTACTAGAATACCTGAGGCGGCGAGAGGAATGTGTGCTATGGTGAGGTTGGGTGCCCCTATAGCCCTTATAGGTGAAAGAAAGGTGGAACTGAGAAACAGTAGTCCCGCTAGACTCACGCTAAGGCGTAGACGGCATGTCATAAAAAAGAGGGCAGCCGGATCAAGTATAGATTTATCGTTAAACAGCCCCACCTATATTGATGCCATAGGAGTCCCTAGAGGTGTACCAAATGAATATAAGTTAGCAGACCAAATAGCAACAGGATTTGAGAACGTGCCCTTAGTATCAGCTTTTTTCCCAGTCACTCCTAAAAAAAAAAAAATGTCGACAGAATTAACTATGTACATTATAACGTAATGAGATTAGCAAATATGACGAGAGATGCGGTTGATGGTTTGGCAGAGCAACTGGCACCGACTTCATTGATGGCTGTCCAAAATCGTATGGCACTAGACATGTTGTTAGCGGAGAAGGGGGGAGTATGTTTTATGTTTGGAGATCTATGTTGTACGTATATTCCAAACAATACAGCTCCAGATGGATCAGTCACTAGAGCATTGGAAGGGTTGAAAATACTGTCCAAAGAAATGAAAGAGCATTCTGGAGTAGACAACCCAATAGGAGATTGGTTAGATGCAACATTGGGAAAATGGAAGGCGATGGTAATGTCTATAGTACTGTCGATTGGGGTTTTCCTAGCCATATTGATTACCTGTGGGTGTTGTTGTATTCCCTGTATTAGATCATTATGCAATAGATTAATTGTTACAGCCATTGAGAAGAAAGAATCTCCACCTGCATACAGTATGCCCTTGTTATTAGGAGACCTTATGGAACATGAGGAGGATGATGTGTGACCTCTTAAGAGGTCAAGAGAGGGAATTGTGGAAATATCATTCAGTTAGAAGTTTGATTTAATTATCAATATAATCATTAAGTGTTGACGTGTTTTATTGAACCATAGGATTAAGGAACAATGCTGCATAATGAAAGCATTGTGACATTGATGTCTTTACTGAAAATTACTCTGTAAGGTTTGAATGAACAAAGAAAGCTATCTCTGGGGAACACAACCTACAGTTGATGTAATCATAGGTTGCACAAGATGTTGTTCTGCATGATAAGTTGGGTTACAGGAACAAGTTGGTGAAATGGAGTCAGATGGACGTGGTACCTAATGATTGGTTGCTAGAGAGATAGCACCCAAGACAAAGGAGGAGTAAAGGATCGTGGCGTACAATGATTGGTTATCACCGGAGAAGAAGAACGACGATACATACATATAAATATTGTTGATTTGTACGCTTGGTGTTGTTGGCTTTTTGGAGGTCGTCTGACAACCCAAAGCTTTGTTACTCCTTTTTACATCTGATAATAAACTTCTAATCGATTTTGAAGAACGTCTCAGTACAAATTTTTGAACATGCAGGACTGCCTTAAAAGTCCAACATTACCAAGGACGGTGTTGGCTATGTGGAATTTATAAAAAGTTTATGTGAATATTCTATTCCAAAAATGTAATTAATTTAATTTATTACTAATGCACTTTTATTATTTAGCATTGTTGCAAACCAGCTTTACAGTGAACGCATATTAGTACAGACAGTAAAGGGAAAATAAAAGGTATAGAAATGTAGGAAAAACATTACCATTATTATGTATAATAATACATAATATTATTATGTCTAGCTGTAGCCTACTGTATCCTAATTAATTTTATCTCAGTATACCAGCTTCCAATACCAATAACGGGAGATCTTCTGTACACTGACCCTGGTTCGAGCCCCTTCTGGGATGGAAAGCCTTTCTGTGTGGAGTTTGCATGTTCTCCCAGTGTCAGTGTGGATTCTGTACACCTAGCAAATCATCCATACAAAACTGTTGCTTTCTTTTTTGTTTTTTTAACGATCAAACAATTCATAAGTTAGTTTGGCTGTATGGTCATCAAAAAGTTGGCCATCCTGTTGCTCACCCCTCCATACCTAAACAACTAACACACTGGAAATAAAGAAGACAGAGGTGAATGCCAATATGTGATAACAAATAACCAATAAAAACATTGACTTCATTCCACTACACACAGGTTGCCTTTATAAGTCTTAAGGATGTTATGAAAGTAGCTCACTAACAAAAAATGAATGCATTTGGGTTGACATATGAATATTGATATTCGTTTACTTTTAAACATGTAAGTAAAAAGACTTGTCTATAGAAATGTGCTACATTATAAGTGTTTGTGAAAATGTTATTTGGAGAGAATATGCTATTAAACTTACACAATTTATGTTTTGATGCTGAAAATGGCCATGACATTCAGCGTTTAAAAAGTCAATTTAAACAATAGTTAATTTTTTAATTAGTATGTAATCATTCTATAGTTGTAGACTACTTATGCCCACAAAATACATTGTTCTGAATATATTTTAGATAAAATCTTGCAATTTAGAAGCCTAGTCTGTTGGTTCTGTTTGTTTGAGCAATACCACCACGCCAGTAGGTGGTGGTAAAGCTCCGTGGTCCAATGTGCATGCACAAAATCACGTGTTAACACGTAATTACGTGTTAACACGTAGTTTAAAACGACGTGTTAACACGTAATTACGTATTAACGCGCAATTACGTGTTAACACGTACTACGCGTTAACACGCAATTATGTGTTAACGCGTAATTGCGTGTTAACGCGTTAGTTTCACACGTTTTGGCCTTTCTGGCCTTCCATACATGTCGGTGTTTACCACTGACGTCGCGGCGCTCATACGTCATTGGCACTCACGTCACGAGTCACGACTCACGAGACAGTCTCACAAAACAAAATCAAGGTTAAGTAACGCAGTAACGCAGCCTGCTTGCGGGAAAGTAACAGTAATCTAATTATTGTTTTTTGCAATTGTAATCCCTTACTTTACTCGTTACCTGAAAAAAGTAATCGGATTACAGTAACGCATTACTTCTAACGCGTTACTGCCTATCAGTGGTTATGAATGACTATATGTTCCTGTTAGAAAATTAGTGCTAATGTTTTGACTGAATGACTCTAATTTGAATCGCGTTTGCTGTGGTTTGATAGAGTTAGCATAAGTTGAAAAAGGCATTCAGCATTTTGAAATGTAGAGTTTGTATTTAACAAAATGTGGTTTTGGCAAGAAAATGTACTATTTTGCTAATTGTGTGATGTGTGTTAGAAAATGTACTTTAAGTATTGGTAAACGCTTGTTAGCAATTGAAAAAAAGCATTTTTAGGCCTTATACTTTCAATTTAAATGATAACTATTACTTTTAATATTCAAAATTTAACTTTAATGTGTGTAATGACAGTAATCTGAACTTTAAAATTGTCTGTATTTCTATAGACCAGGGGTTTTCAAGCTTGGGTTCGAGGACCCCCAAGGGGCCACAAGGGTCCACGTAGAAGTCTAGAGAATAACTGCTGAGAAAAAAAGGCCTAAAGTAACAATTGTTATTTTCTGATTAAAATGACAAAATAATTATTTATGAATATATGAAATAGATTACATTTTGTAATGAGATGTCAAATCATGAGTCAGAGAGGCTGGATCTAAGTGCAGCTAAGTAATTTAATAATCTAAATATAGAACATCCAATAACAATAAACATAAACAAGATCAGACATTGAATTGAACAACAGGAAAAACAACAACAACTCAAACACATTCAATAACCAACCACTAAACACAAGACACTAGAAAGAACTGCATGACATCAGCATCACCAACCACTTGTTTTCAGTCTCTTCGCTGAACTACTTTTTGCCTTGACCCTAAATACAAAACAACATAGTGACGAGGTTATTTATGATGCTGTGTCTTTTAAAAGGTTGCAGGCAAACTACACAAAAGGAGCCTACAGCTTGTGTTAGTTGGTGCCACTTGGTTTGACACTGGCGGTGAATACGGTTGGGGATTTCTGAGGCAATTTTAGTCCACTTGCCTAGGGAAGATACACAATAGAGAAAGAATTCCAGAGTAAATAATAGAACATATATTCTGAAACAATTACAATGTCTGAAAACCGCTTGTAATTTTTTTTGTTGTCAAGTAAGGCTAAGGTCTGTTTCACACTGCCCATGTAAGTAGGTGAATAACACTTTCATCTACATGAGTTTTAGGCTTAATCCTAATAGGTTGTTTTGCAATCACGTGGTTTTTATGATACGCAAAGTACATTTGATGATACTTTATGATACAAAGTGATTTTCTCCATAGGAATTCACAAGCTCAAAATACCTATGTTTTGCGTTTCTTATGGTTGTTTAAATCAATCAAACCATGAAACCGCAATAATTTATTTATTTATTTCTTATTAAATTAAATTCTAAACTATACAATAGACTTACTCCATAGGTCAGCCCAGAGGTATACCGGATCAGTTCAAAGCACGAGATGAAGTTAAATCAGGTTTCGAATCGATATTCATTTGGATTTCACAAAGTAAAAATACAGAATGGATAAATTATATATACTACAACCAACAAAGCATTAATTTATTTGGGAGAACAATTCATTTAAAATTAGGGAGCACGATTAGCCAAAATAGGAACACTTTTGGGAGTGACAATAGGCATTGTAGGATTAGTATTTTGCTGTGCATGTCCTTTATTAAAATCTCTAATTATCAAAGCCACTGTTAAACAAATGGAATTGTTAAGGTATCATGATGATGAGAAAAGGAATCTGACTCAACAAGAATGTAATTAAGATCTGCTTTACAAAACAGTATTGAATTTGCATCTGGCAGATGATATTTCGAATGCCTCCAATAAATATTAGGAATGAATGCTAAAAATGAAATGAAATGCATGTATTAGTAACGAAATCTTCACTTTTTGTTGTTTACATTGCATATTTTATTTTGTTTTCATATTATGCATATTTTATTTTATGCATACTTTATTTATCTTCATTTTATTTAGTATTCATTCTTACTCTAATTTTTCATTATATACTCTTATTCTAATTTGTTTATATTTACTCTCATTTTTTTTTACATTTACTCTTATTTCATTTCATTGTTATACATATTCTACATTACTGTGACAATCACAGGCAAGCGCAGAACCAATGCACAAAGTACATGCTTTGAACAAGTTTATTCTTAACTATAATCTTTTGTTGTTATCAGGATCTTTTACTTCCTCCTAGTCAATGGAGGAGGGAGAGGTTTGGTTCTGATACACTTCAGAGAGCTATTACATAAACAGTTATTGGTATGAGAAAATGTGACTATTTAGTCATTAGATAGTTATAATAGAGAAAACGGAATTATGAAACAGCTCTCTCGATAGAATCAGGAAAATGAGACATAACTGTCTCAAATGGGGAAATGTTGAAGATTTTATAGCCAAAATAATCCCTTATATATATAAACTTATTCTACCATTATGTATTTGAATTATTCTATGCAATGTAGTTTTCTATGGCTGCACGTATGGAGAATGGGAGAGAACAGCTTACTCACATGACAGAGAGAGAGTCTGCAGCTCACATGATTATAATCACGTTTAAAATCAAATCAGGATGCAAAGAATAGGCCTCCTGTTCCGACATGTGTTTGTGACCAAATTGGCTGTAAGAGAATAGACCCTTCTTCCTACATTAATAATAGTGGCATGTGCCTGAGAAGGCGAGTATTTAAGCTAGGTTGGAAGAAGAGATGTCAGTTGCGCGCAGCTCAGTCAAATGCTTACAATCTCTGATAACCAAACACTACTCCAGCGGCTACTCCTCGGCCCTTTTGTGGCGTATTCCTTTGGGCAGAGTTTTTTTAAAAAAACTCGGAGTAGTGACATCATTTACCCGGTAAGTTAAGGGCTGTAGACCAATTCCAGCCGTTCTCTGTAGTCCTTGAAAATCAAATTCTGTTAAAGACAATATCTCGCTTGGCATTGAACTTTGAGCTTTATCATTTTGCAGATATTGTTTATGTTCTAACAGCAACATTACACACTAACTAAAGTATGAAAATTGACATCACAGGGAATGGCCCCTTTAATGCTAAATTTACAATACTTAGTATTTGATGCTAAACTTACATACCATAACAGCAGTTTAAAGTTATAGCTAAGCTAATACTAAACACATCAGTGTTCGTGACTTTGTGCACTAAAGTATAGTAATGCACAGACTACTGTCTACTTTTGTGTTGCAAAACATATACTTGAACTATGCTTGAACTAACTAATGTCTGCAAAGTGTATGTGCTGTGTGTTTCTTCAAAGTGTCTGTGTGTTTGTAATGTTAAGCAGATGCCTAATGGTGCTGCTTGGTGCTCATCCTGGGCCCATTACCTTTGACCCATGAGGCCATAGCCTTAGCTGTATCAGAGATGTGTATGAAACCTATAACTAACTTAAATGTATTATTTCATATAAGAAACTCAATACTATAATAGAAAAACCACCATATAATCCCCCCTTTGAGGCTGAAAAGCCTCACACTCCAATCAGGTGTTATCCTTAAGCATAGGGAGTTATAGACTAACATAAAATGTAATATAAAAAAATAGATAAAAAGTGCTCAAAAGTGTTTTAAAAATTGCAAATCAAATTGCATGTGCAGTCAGTGAATGATATAATAATACTTAGGTTATTAGCAGGCGATATATATATATATAAAATCCTTCCACAATTCTATAAATACTTCGTTGTTGTGATTCTGCCTCATCTTGTCATGTCTTTCTTGTTCTCCCAGAAAGACTCGGGAGGCTAAATGTTTGGCAATAAACATTTATTAAACAACTGATCGTGACAAGGTGCGAATATGGTAAATGTATATAGTTCTTTGGGGTAGGCCCTGTCTGTAGCTCGCATCCAGAGGGACAAGAATTCCTGCACTTCCTGCCTGAAGATGAAGGCAGGGGCGCAGCCAACCCCTAAGAATGGTCAGGGACTTGCCTCTGGAGCGGGGCCTACCCCCAAAGAATTGAAGAAAGAAATTTCTACCCACCGGTTGAAGTTTCTTGGGGTTCCTCGATAACAGATTAGAATAAAATTGTTAGTAAGATATCCAACGTAACATCCACTGAGCCGTGAGTGAAGCTCTTAATATAGTCGTACTCTAGTGAACCTTCGTTATGTGGAAACATTGTGGATGTGGGAGGTTGTGAGGGAGCGAAGAGCCATAAAGGTTGGTTGGTTACTAGTAGTGGACTATTCTGAATATCCCTTGGGGATTATAACTGTGAAACTAGAGCCTCAAAAGGCCACGACATAGAGACGAGGCCTCGATAGGCCACAACGTGTAGACTAGACCTCGATAGGCCACAACATGTAGACGAGACCTTGATAGGTCACAACAGAGACGAGGCCCCGATAGGCCACAACATTGAGACGAGGCCCTGATAGGCCACAACATAGAGACGAGGCCCTGATAGGCCCTGACGAGGCCCTGACGAGGCCCTGATAGGCCACAACATTGAGACGAGGCCCTGATAGGCCACAACATAGAGACGAGGCCCCGATGGGCCACAAAATAGAGACGAGGTCTCAATTGGCCATGGCATAGAGCCGAGTGTTGGGGGAAGCAAGACACCACCACCAATAAATGCATGAAATACCTTAGTCTTGACTTGAAAGACCTTGTTGAGCTTCCGTGATGGTTCTGGAGTCCAGTATTATGTAGGACTCGAATGCAGATGACGACCATCTGCCCAGCAGTTTTATTGTTGCTGTTGAAATTCCGCCCAGCGGCTGTCGTGGCTGCTCCGATCCTAAAGGAGTGTCCGGTATAGAGGAGGGGCGATAGATTGCATGTTTCTGAAATAGTGGCTAGTTGTGTTCTGAACCAGGTTTTGGTGGCGGGAGTGCCGTTAAGTAAAATGAAAAGAGGGAAGTGGTAAGGTGTTATGGGACAGACTTTAAGATAGTTCGTCATTGAAGTGAACGGACAGAAGCTGTTGTTGATTCTAGGGAGAGTTATCGTGACGCTGGATCTTTGTGTCATTTTTTGAGTGTTTGAGGAAGAGTGAGAAGATGTTGGAGGAAAACTGAATGTCAGAAAGAGAAAGACCTCGTGAATGATCGTAATTTTTTGAGTCTGAAGTAAATTCCCCTGGGCGCATGAAACCGTAAAAAGCTGTGAGAAACATAGCCTCTAGCAGGGTATTGACGTATGAGGGGAAAAGACTGTTGCGTAGGGAAGTAATTAATCTGTGTAATACAGATAAGGTGATGGGTTTAAGTTTATCTGGAGGATTGGTAGATGATTTGGATAAACCTTTGAGCAACAGCGCACGGAAGGTACGGTGAAGAGACTCAGATAATTGGGGTTAAAACATCTGGCGTAGAATTGAATGCCTGCCAGCAATCTACGTATAGAGGAGATTTTTAGATTACGATTCTCGTGGTTGTAGACTAGGAAGGAGCAGACTGTCGTAATCATAATGGGAAATTGGAGAGAGAAACAAAACATGGTGAACTGAGACCAAGCGGAGATATAGGCGTTTAATGTGGATGGAGCCACGCCTTTAGCTATATAGCTTCTGACCGATATTAGGAGATCGTCTAATCTAACGTTATGTCCTCTAGGGTGGGGCAGGGTATTTGGTCCTGATTGGCTGAGGGGCATAGCCGTCTGAAAGCCTGTAAATGAAGACGAGACAGTGCATCAGCTATGACGTCGCGGTGGCCTGGAATATGTACAGCTTTGATGATAAAATTATGAAGGACTGACTGCCAGATCAGATGTCGCATGAAAAGCATAATCGTCTGGCAGGGAGATCTCCCTTTGTTGATGATGGCTACTGTCGCCTCATTATCGCAGAACATCGTGATGCGTTTACGAGACCACGCTGAACCCCAGATGATGCTCGCTACCGCTAAATGATAGATCTCGTGAAGAGCGGAGGAAACGAAACCTGAAGCCGGTTTGGGGAATTCATTTGGCCACTTTTCGGCGAACCGTTGGCCTTGAAAAAATCCCCCGAAGTCGATAGAGCGTCTGTAAAGAGTTGTAAATCTAGGGACGATATGGAAGCGTCGTCGTAAAAGAAAGATATTCCGTTCCAATTATTTAGCAGGTAGGACCAAAATCTGAGATCAGAAAGACTTCCGCTAGTAAGTCCCAAACTTTCAGACTGGGTCCACGGGTTCACCGGCGTAACAGGGTGGAGAACAGAAGTCCGTGGACGCTGCGCAGGGAGACCCCAGATTTTTCGGGAGTCCGCCACCTCGCTCACCCAAGGGTAGGGACGCCCCAGACAGGCCTGAGGCGAAAGCAGGGTCCGTCGCCACTGGGGGTCTGCGTGGGAGGCACGCCAAGCTAAGAGACCCCGAGAGGCAGTTCGGGACTGCGCCACAAGGGGGCGCAAAGCCGTCCCTGGTCTGTTTAAAGCGAATGGGGCCTCTGCCATTCACGTAGACCATGGGTGGTACGTGGTGGGCTTCCCCCGGATACCACAAACCAAATATTCGTGACACATACCAGTCATGTTAGTCCAGGGGTCCCAGGACCACAAGGGTGGGACCCCCGAGGCCACGAAACAACTATATATACCACCAAACACATATTTTAGCGGATTGGTCCCCCTGCCATCGGGCACCTCCCCCGGACACGCCCCCACGACCACAACCCACTATTGGTCCACTGATACACTATGGTCACCGATTCGACCTTCGACCCCGCAGGGCCTTCGGTGGCCATGCCCCCAATACCACCAAACCAGTTTGCGACCGCTTCCACACTACATTACCGAAACCTGCGTTCTACGACTTATCGTTAACATATATGCATCTAATGGAGTGGACTAATCGAATAATGTCTTTTTTTATTTAAAAACAAATATTATATGTTTATAATGCTCAAAAGTGGTTGTCCACCAACTGCATGTGGTCACTTCCTGTTTGACTTAGAGAAAAACGGGGCAAAAGTCCCCCTGCAGTTTATAAGAATAGGCCACACGTATGAACTTGGTGGACACATTGCTAATTCATAAATTATAACTTTAAGGGGCGGTTTCCCGGACAAGGATTATTTTAAACCAGGACTAGGCCTTGGTTAAATTAGGATAATTAAGTTGTTTTAAAAAACATACGTTACAAAAAAACATTACTGTGTGCATCTTGAGACAAAACAATCGCAGTGATATATTTTAAGATATGTCAGTGCAAGTTGTTTTCAATCAAGGCATCTCTCACATTTAAGTTAGTCTGAGACCAGTCTTAAACCCTGTCCAGGAAACCGCCCCTAAATGCATTTGTGTGCTTCAAAAACCACGTTATTACATTAGGACACTTTATTAGACATACATATGTTAGCTTCAACTCGCAGAAGGCTCAATTACGCTCAAAAAGCAGTTGTCCACAAACTTTATACATGTGGTCCATTCTTATAAGCTTCAGGTGGTCGAAAAAACAAAAAAACTACAAGGGACTACAAATATGGCACACGACCGGAAATAACTTCCGGTTTTGTGCCATGTTTGTAGTCATTTGTAGTTTTCTTGTTTATTCGATTCCCCTGGCGTTTATAATCAATTATATGAATCAATAACAACACGATTCACTTAGTACACTTTATTAGACATACATATGTTAGCTTCAACTAGCAGAAGGCTCAATTATGCTCAGAAAGCGGTTGTCCACGAACTTAATACACGTGGTCCATTCCTATAAACTGCATGTGGTCCGTTCCACCTGCAGTTTATAGGAATGGCCCAAGCGTATTAACTTTGTGGACAAACCCCTCATAAGCAAAACTAAGGCCATATAATTATTTATATGCATCAACAACAACACGATTCACTTAGTACACTTTATTAGACATACATATGTTAGCATCAACTCGCAGAAGGCTCAATTATGCCCAACAAGTGGTTGTCCACCAACTTAATACACGTGGTCCATTCCTATAAGCTTCAGGTGGTCGAAAAAAAAAACTACAAGGGACTACAAATATGGCACACGACCGGAAATAACTTCCGGTTTTGTGCCATGTTTGTAGTCCTTTGTAGTTTTCTTGTTTATTCGATTCCCCAGTCGTTTATAATCAAATATACAAATCAACAACAACGTAATTCCCTCAGTAAACTTTATTTGACACACATATGTTAGCAACAACTCACAAAAGGCACGATAATGCCTTTAAAGTGGGTTTCCACCAACTTATTACACGTTCCCATTCCTATAAACTATATGTGGTAATTTCCACCCGCAGTTTATAGGAAAGGGAAACACGTATTAATTTGGTTAATCTGCTCCTCAATGAAACACCAAATGGCAATGTATTCAATTTTGTTAAAACACATGAATGTGTAAAGTATAACAGGTAAGTATTGAGACAACTCAAGTCAAAAACTTTTTTTTATTCAAACTTTACAAACTTTAGAATATTTTAACTTATAACTTATAATAACACTAAACTATTAACTTTATTTACAAACAACTAGAAAACTGAACACAAAATAGATAACACATAAAACAATTCAAATTTGAAAAAATAAACAAGTTAATACTTCTTGGGACTGGCTTGGCACAGCCTCATTTTCGCCAAGTCTACCAGCTTTTGTGAAGCAGACTTTTTAGCTGGGGACTTCATAGAAATCCCGCCGCTTCCCAGCTTCAGGGGGGAGAGGTGCACAATTGGCCGAAGCCGACGCTTTTTAAGGTGTTCTTAATTGTAAAGGAGCCGAGGTCTTCTGTGGTTTCTTCCTACTTTTTGGGGGGGACTCCTCCGTGGACTCCTCCGCGCAGTCCTCCAGGGTCTTCTTCTAGAAAGAAACAAGAAAAGAGTTTGAGTGTGTGAATGAGTGAGTCTGTGAGTGCGTGCGTGCATGTGTGTGTGAGTGAGTTTGTGATTGAGTGTGTGAATGAATGAGTGAGTGTGTGAGTGCGTGCGTGCATGCGTGCATGTGTGTGTGAATGAGTGTGAGAGTGTGTGAGTGAGCGAGCAGGCGTGCATGACTTACTGAGCTGGACTCCGGTGTAATTTTGGAAGCACTGGCCCGCCTCTTGCTGCCAGGTTCGATTTGGGAGACCAAGTCCTCCAGGGACTCCTCCTAGGAAGAAACAACAAAAGAGTTTGAATGTGTGTGTGTGAGTGAGTGAGTGAGTGAGTGAGTGAGTGAGTGAGTGAGTGAGTGAGTGAGAGTGAGTGAGTGAGTGAGTGAGTGAGTGAGTGAGTGAGTGAGTGAGTGAGTGAGTGAGTGAGTGAGTGAGTGAGTGAGTGAGTGAGTGAGTGAGTGAGTGAGTGAGAGTGAGTGAGTGAGTGAGTGAGTGAGAGTGAGTGAGTGAGTGAGTGAGTGAGTGAGTGAGTGAGTGAGTGAGTGAGTGAGTGAGTGAGTGAGATGGAGGAGTGATGAGTGAGTGAAGTGTGGAATGCAGTGAGTGAGTGTGGATGGTGCTGGAGTTGAGGTCTGCTGCATTGCCGTGTGAAGTGAGTTTGTGATAGTGTGTCGATGAGTGGTGCTGAGTGCGTGGCGTCGTGTCGTGCATGTGTGTGTGGAATGAGGTGTGAAGGGTGTTGAGTGAGCGAGCGGGCGTGGCAGTGACTTACTGAGCTGCTGGATCTATCCGATTGTACATTTCTGGAGTACTGTGGCGCCGATCTTGCTGCCAGTTCGATTTGGGAAGACAAGTTCCTCCGGGACTCCCTGCCTTCGAGAGAAAGTATAATAGAAAGGAGTGTAGTTGGTGAGTGCGTTGCCGCGTGAGTAGTGAGTGCGTGCGTGCGTGTGTGTGTGAATGAGTGTGAGACGTGGTGGTGAAGTGCGTCGTGAGCGTCGGTGAGTAGTGCTGTGTGTGATGTGCGTGGCGTGCGATGTTGTGTCGTGAGTTTGTGCAAGATTGACGTGGTGGTGAATGAGTAGAGTGTGGATGTGCGCGTGCGCATGCCTGTGTGATGTGAATGGATGGTGAAGGGTGTGTCTGAAGTGGAGCCTGGTGACGTGAAATGACTGTGTGTGTGTCGTGGGTCGTGGTTGTGTGTGATTGTGGTGTTCGGTAGCGTGCGAATCGGCTGGTTAGTAGGTTAGTTTGTGAGTGAAGTGGTGTGTGTGTGTGCGTGCGTGCATGTGTGTGAATGAGTGAGTTTGTGATTGAGTGTGTGTGTGTGTGTGTGAGTGAGTTTGTGATTGAGTGTGTGAATGAGTGAGTGAGTGTGTGAGTGAGTGCGTGCGTGCATGTGTGAGTGCGTGCGTGCATGTGTGTGTGAGTGAGTTTGTGATTGAGTGTGTGAATGAGTGTGTGAGTGCGTGCGTACGTGCGTGCATGTGTGTGTGAATGAGTGTGAGGGTGTGTGAGTGAGCGAGCGGGCGTGAGTGACTTACTGAGCTGGACTCCGGTGCAATCTTGGAGGCACTGGCCCACCTCTTGCTGCCAGGTTTAACTTTGGAGACCTTGCAGGGTGATACATCGGGGCCCTCAAGTGCTGCCTCAAATAGCACCCTGTGTTCTGCTGCCTGTTGGGCATTTAAATGCACGGCGTAAAACCTGTCTGCAGTTGCTGTGTCGTGGCACATAAATTGAGAGATTTTATGCCGTGCTTCAGGTGTATGGGTTTGTTTGGCCTGGAAAAAGACAGCAAGAGGTGAGAAGGAGATGCATTTGATTTAGAAAGGTCTTGAAAATGTGAAAATTAAAATATACTCACATGTGTGGCAATGGAACTTCTCATGTCTGTGAAGTTGGGTGAGCCTTCTAACCCCATGCTCACCCAAGCATCGTGGAAATATGCATTTAAGTTTTTGCACACATTTGGTTTCGATGTAAAAAAAAGAATATGGAATTGTTCCCTCCTACAAGGTTTGGCATCATACTTAGGAATTCGGTAAACCAACCATATTCCTCTTCTGTCAACGACAGCTGGGCTGCCCCAAAAGCTTGGTTTGACTTGTGTGTTGCGATCTGCAGGAGAGAAAGCAGAGAATGTGTGAGCGTGTGTGAGAGTGTGTGTGAGAGTGTGTGTGTGTGTGTGTGTGCGCGTGCGCGTGCGTGCGTTCATGTTTGTATATCCCGGTGGCGCCCTAAACCTGAATACACACCAACACATGGGGACTCGTGTCACCGTGGGGACCAAAATTGAGGTCCCCACGGGCAAAAAAGCTAATAAATTGTACAGAACAATATTTTTTAAAAATCTAAAAATGCAAAAAGTGTTCTATGATCTTTAGGTTTAGGGGTAGGGTTAGGGGATAGAATATACAGTTTGTACAGTATAAAAAACATTACGCCTATGGACTGTCCCCACGGGGACAGTAAACCAGACATGTGCGTGTGTGTGTGTGTGTGTGTGTGTGTGTGCGCGTGTGTGTGTGTGCGTGTGCGTGTGTGTGTGTGTGTGTGTGTGTGTGTGTGAAACTCACGTTTATGAGGTAGATATTTGTTGAAGAGCTTTTACTGGCTCCCTCAACTTCCTCCACCAGCATGTTTTGAAATACTCCACCTCGATGGCCATAGATTGTGGAGAGGTATGCAGTGAGGTGGCCATAAAAGCTCCGTTGGTCCTTCTGATCACCAGACTCCTTGAGGCGGGCTGTAAAGTCAGAAAAAAATGAGAGCCATTAGAGGATGAATTGCAATAAGCCTAAAGCTGGAAAAGTTCCAAAGTTTAAAACTAACCTAGAATATCTGGAATGGCTTTCTTTGCCGTTACTCTGCATTTTAGGAGGCAAGATTTGGAGATGTTCTTTGCCTCCTTGGCAGTTTTAACTGCAAATTCATGGGTGACCACTTTTCGCCGTAGTCCCTTGATAAGCATTCGTACTTCCCTTCGTAGGGTCACAAGTTCAATCTTTGACAGACGGCAAGTGGCCGGTGGTGTCTCTGAAATGTAGTCCAGGAATTGTGCAAGGTTTTTTAGATAATGATGAATTGTGGTTTCTGTTATTTTTGCCTGTCTAAGTTTGGTCAACCAAGAGCGAATCTTTTTCGTGTCATTTATGAACAAAAGACTCGCTAGATTTGATTGGACCTCCGCCATATAGCCCAGGAAATGCTTGATTCTAAATACTTTAGAAGAGACATTGTTCTTGAGTTTGGCAGATGGCTCTGAACCCTCGTGGTGCTGTCTATACTCCTCGATGAGTTCATCTGCAAACAGAATAGAGACACAGTTAGAGTGAGTGAGTGAGTGAGTGAGTGAGTGAGTGAGTGAGTGAGTGAGTGAGTGAGTGAGTGAGTGAGTGAGTGAGTGAGTGAGTGAGTGAGTGCCTGCGTGCGTGCGTGCAAGTGAGCAAGTGTGCGAGTGAGTGAGTGAGTGAGTGAGTGAGTGAGTGAGTGAGTGAGTGAGTGAGTGAGTGAGTGAGTGAGTGAGTGAGTGAATCACACTTACTTAAGGTGGCAACATGCTCTGGAAAATATGGCAAATCATCTCCAGGAGCCTGCTCTGGAATTATCGGTAGAGGGGTGGACGGTTCCCCAGTTTCCTCTGGTCTCGGCTCCCCCTCTTTGGCCTCCAAAGAAGACAGAAGTTTCTTTGCTGCTGAGCAAACTTGAGAGGATGGGAGGGTGGTAGTCTTCCGTTTTGAGGATTCGGTACCGGCGTGTGAAATCTTTCAATGTTGAGCACAGGGTGTCATTTTGCTTATTCAAATCTGCAATTTTTGTTTCAAATTTTGCCCGGGCATGCTTACATTGGTCACTATCACACATGTAATCCTCTTCCTCTTTTTCCAACTCCCCCTCTCTCGCATCATCCCAGTAATTATGTCAAGTGACGTTGCCATTGGGACAGCCGGGCAGGTAGCACGGAGTGCAGCAAGCGCCTCCAAAACTTTTTTGCGTTTACAGTCCCGCACCACATCTCGCTGGGCTCCCTTCGACAACTCAGTGTGAGTCTGTATGTGCCGGTCAAGTCTACTTGTGGTGACCTCACATCCTGGCACAATGCAGGTTCGCTCCCTGTACTGGACCCGGCCAGACTCGAGAGAGAGAATAAGCTTCCTCTCCAGGACATTGAGGACTTTGTGCGTCACCCTGAGATGCTGAGATAACTGAGCATACATATTTAAACACAGCGGACAGCAGGCAGCCATGATTCAATAAATGTAGCAAGAAACAAAATTATTACCTGACTGCATGGGATTCTGTAGAGTGTGAATGAGTTTAACATAATCACACTATAAATTGGACCGGTCCATTTTCCAGTCTGAATGCACTGAATGTCCAACTAAAGTTTATATGAATGGACCACGTGTATTAATTTGGTGGACACATTGCTCATTCACAAACTATACATTTAAAGTAATTAATATGATTCAACAACCACGTTAATCCGTAAGTACACTTCATTAGACATGTCCGCCAACTTAATACACGTTAGCCATTCCTATAAGCTTCAGGTGGTCGAAAAAACAAAAAAACTACAAGGGACTACAAATATGGCACACGACCGGAAATAACTTCCGGTTTTGTGCCATGTTTGTAGTCCTTTGTAGTTTTCTTGTTTATTGGATTCCGTTGGCGTTTAAAATCAATTATATGAATCAATAACAACACGATTCACTTAGTACACTTTATTAGACATACATATGTTAGCTTCAACTCGCAGAAGGCTCAGTTATGCTCAAAAAGCGGTTGTCCACGAACTTAATACACGTGGTCCATTCCTATAAGCTTCAGGTGGTCGAAAAAACAAGAAAACTACAAAGGACTACAAACATGGCACAAAACCAGAAGTTATTTCCGGTCGGGTGCCATATTTGTAGTCCTTTGTAGTTTTCTTGTTTATTCGATTCCCCAGGCGTTTATATTCAATTGTATGAGTCAACAACAGCGTGATTCCCTTAGTAAACTTTATTAGACACACATATGTTAGCAACAACTCACAAAAGGCACGATAATGCCCTTAAAGTGGGTTTCCACCAAGTTAATACATGTAGACCATTAAAGTAAACCACAGGTGGATCAAAGTGTGCATTCAGACTAGAAAATGGACCGGTCCATTTTCTAGTCTGAATGCACTGAAAGTCCACCTATAGTTTATATGAATGAGCCATGTGTATTAAGTCGGTGGACATAGTACTTACTAACAATGTTTAACATAAAAATATCCATTTCTATGTTTCAAAAACCTTTGAAACAATGAACCAAAATTCATTATTCAATGAGTATACTTTATTGTATGCATATATGTTGGTATCAACTGAATAAATGCGGTTTCGGATCGGTTGACCCTGTCAGGGCCACGTCCACCAAACCGATATGGAAAAGCCATTCAAATAAGGTATACGAGGAATTTTCCAGAAAGGTCCGAGGGGCCCCATAATCTAGATTCTCGCCCGTCGGGTGGCCCCCGACAACATACCGAGAGCACATCGCTCTAGAGGAAAGGGCAATGTTTTCTTGCACCCAATCACAAGATTAATCAAACAGCCTTCTCTGTTATATACCCCTCAACAGCCTTATGAAAGGTTTAGTGTTGGGGGAGGTAGATTTTTCAGGAAAGGTCTAAGAACTTTTGACATTTGGGGGATAAATCGGGGGCTTTTTGTCAAAAATAATCTAGAATATCGAGACCCTTCGGCCTATTGTTTCCCTACGGAAGGGCTTTCACCTACCATCTAAGCCAATGCGTTTTCAATAACCGGTTCGTGAACGGCTCTCCCTTATTTGACCTTTTGACCCCAAACAAAGTCACAGAGTCGCCCGGCTTTTCCGCACGATCGGTGGGCATTGGACGGTTGCTTGTGTCCCGTTTTCGGATCGGTTGACCCTGTCGGGGCCACGTCCACAAAACCGATATGGAAAAGCCATTCAAATAAGCTATACGAGGAATTTTCCAGAATGTTTCCCACTTTTAGGCAAAACGAGCATTTTACAAATTGTTGCTAACATATAGGGGTCTACTTAAGTGTACTACGTGAATAATGTGTTTTGTTTTATTTAAAAACAAATATTATAGGTTTTATATGCACTGTGTTCATTCAGACTAGAAAATGGACTGGTCCACCTGCAGTTTATAGGAACAACCACGTGTATTCGGTTGGTGGACGCGACATCAATTAACCATAATAAACATAAAATTCGTTTTTAAATAAAACAAAACACATGATTCGATTGGTACACCCTATTAGACATATATGCTATAGTGAGAAGTCACAGAAAGCAGGTTTAGGTAAAGGTAGTGGGGAAGTGGACAAAACCTGGTTTGGTGGTACGGGGGCGTGGCCACCGAAGTGCCTGAGGGGTCAAATTTCAAATCGGCGACCATAATGTATCAGTGGACCAATAGAGGGTTGGTGGGCCCTGGCACCAATGGGCAGTAACCTGGCACTCACCCCCCATTCAAATAAATGAGTCGAGGTTCTACTTAAACATTCTGTGGTCAAGGAGGAAGCTGAACAACATGGTACACATTTCATGTGGACTCGTAGTACGTTTGTGGAAAGGGTCAGAGAGGGTGTCTCAAGACCACCACAGCTCGAGATCGTCCTCTACAGAGTCCCCAGACCCCCTATCCGGGGCAATCAAAAAGAGAGGTGGTCTTACCACGAGGTAAGCACCAACCACCCAGATCCCACATATATAGCCCGGAAGGTGGATCCATTTTCAGCCTACGATCCGTCGCAACACTATTCGTCCAATGGCAGTTTATTTGAATGGGGTTTTTTTCCACACACCCTCTAAAAGTACTTCCTCCTATAAGCTCTCTGCTCACAGGATATCTAGACCCTAATATTTCTACCGGCGTGGAGGCCATGACGTTTTCTATTTTATTATACTCACTTAGTCTGTTAAAGTGAAGCACCCCTCTCTGTTTTATGGCGACCTACGACCTTAGGTTTTCTGGTGCTATCTCCACAATCAGCTTCTTCAATGTCATGGCCTGAAACTGCTGGGGCACTATTTTTCTCTTTTTGTTTGTTGTAAACAGTATCCTGCTTTCCCAATTTACGTATCTCGTATCTGCATAACCTGTATTTCAGGGTGACTGATCAGTCTATAGTCCCTTCCTCTGCCTAATGTATAGCCTTGTCTTTCTTCCTGCTGTAAATAGGGTGCTACTAGGTTGTAGATTGGAATTTTAACTGTCAATGAGACATATCGTAACGCAGTGCCTAGATTGCTGGCCCTATTGACTCCAAACTTCCAAAATAACGTCTCGGTTACATTTGTAACCTCGGTTCCCTGATGGAGGGAACGAGACGTTGTGTCGAACCGACAGATGGGGTTCGTCCCTGAGAACCAATCGTTTCCGACTACTTAGAAAAGGCCAATGAAAATTGGCGAATGAAATTTGCATGCCGGACTCCACCCCCGGAAATCCAGGTATAAAAGAGAGACGGCGTGCTTCATTCATTCACCTTTTGTTCTTTGGAGCCTTCGCTTGTGAAGATCAACTCTAGCTACTACTTAGCAACTCCAGATTGCCGGTTCTACGACGTGGTGCAGCGGACGGTCCCTTCCTGCGGCGACTTCCCCTGGGCGTCTCGGCGGTTCCAGAGGTGTTCGAGCTAGCAGACGGTGCCACACCGTCTGCATTCTAAAAGAGCAAATTTCTCCAGCGTGGCATGTCCCGCTGTTCTCGTGGGTGCAACACACTCATCGAGGAGGGGGACGGACACGATGTCTGCTTCCAGTACGCTGGGGCAGATGTTGTGGATACGTCCTGCCCGCACTGCGGGCGGTTGACGATTCAGACGTTGCGTCACGGGTGGCTGTGTTCCCACGGGACTCAGCCACCACCTCGTCTGCTTCCCGTTCCGTGACGGCAGGACTACGGCCCTGCCGCCCGCTACGGCGAGCAGCGAGGGTGATATGAGGATTACTGTGAGCGCTAATCCGTCAGCCACTGGCTCGCGGACCGTTCGCACCTCGTCTTGCTCGTCTGACCGTTCCCCATGAGACGGTCCGCCGTCTTATTCCTCAATCACGTATCGGACACGGTACGTGATGATGAGATGTCTGTTGCAGCATCGGAGGGTGACTTACTGGCATCAGACTCCGACGATTCCTTGAAGCTCCCTCCCTCGGGGGGTCGAGATCAGGAAGAAGCGGACGTCAAAATGTCAGCCATGCTTTCCCGGGCCGCCGGCGTTGGGTTGCAGTGCCCGCACTGCCTCTCCCAATGCTCGCGGCTGGATACATGGTACCTCGGGTTTGAGAGCGGCTCCATGCCGTACTCGCCCCAGTGCCATGTTTCCCCGGAAATGCATGAGGAACTTACTATGACCTGGAACGCCCCCTTCGGTGCGTGCACGTCAACTATTTCCATTACCCTTTCTTCCCTCGATGGTGGGGCAGCTAGAGGATACGTCGAGTCCCCCTGGGGCTCGACCTAGACTCCCGTCCAAAGCACGTAGGCTTTTCGGCATCCAGGATGTCGAGAGCTTACTCTGCTGCGGGCCAAGCTGTCCCCTCTCTCCACGCTATGGCCATCCTGAGGCCAAGGCGTTCAGAGAGCTCCACGAGGGTAAGACCGACCCAGAGCTTATGCAGGAACTCAACGTCGAGAGACCGACAGAAAGGGAACTCCAATTTTTCAATAACTCCTATTGACTCCAATAACTTCCAAATAGTTTTTTTAATTTGCTTACTTTACAACACCTACTCACTATATTCCTCCAATTTACGTATGTCCAAATATGTTCAATTTGCTCCAAATTCCGAACTTCTGTCAGTTTGTCTAGGTAATAATTTTTCTTCTTAACGCTTTCTCCAGAAATGGTCACTAATTCTCTCCAGAAATGGTCACTAATTCCCTTAGTTTCAGCTAGCACTCTGGCTATTCTTCTTTCAAAATGTGAATGTATACTTTCCTCAAAGTATACATTGTGTACCTACGTGCCCTGTTACCTAACAGGATTTACGCTACCTAGCGTCTTGCAGCCCACTTGGCGCGACATACCCCCTTCGGTGTGACCTGTTTACCTAAACAGGATTTATACCTTCTTGGTATCTTCACAGCCCTCCGACACATGGCACATCCCCTTGGATATGACCCATTTACCTAAACGGGATTTATACCCTCTTGATATCCTCACAGCCCTCTTTGGCGCAGCACGTTCTCATGCACTCACACTCTTTCACACACATATACACAATACTTTCCTTGAGACCTGGATCCTCAAACAATTCAATTTAGAAGAGGCCTACGAGAACCAACGACATTCAGGGTTTACCTTTCGCAGATCACACAGATTTTATACTATAAAGCAAATGTGCTCATTTGTTCCGGTGTTTTTGGGCCCTTTTATCTGTGTGGTCCACGTCCAGGTCCACCCGTCACAATCGTCACCCTCTAGCCTGGATCACGTTAAGGGGTCACCAATATGTCATGGCAAAATCGATTGCCCAATGTAGAAAGAATTCACGAAGACCAAGGAGCCAGGTTTCAAGGGTTTGTCTTTATTTGCTCAAGCAAGCAAAGTGAGACACACAGAGTTCATCTGATGATGTCCAAAGAATACATATCTGACTCCATATTTTATACAGTAACCTCAAGTTGTTTTTCACAGTGTTAACCAATCATGCCTCGCCTGACATCACCTTCTACCAATCAGGTTCCACATGATATCACCTTTTTTGTTAGTTCATCCTCTTTCTGAGTCCCCACCATTACATCTTACTCAGGTCTTACCCTGCCACAGTTATATGTCAGGTTTACTATGCTAGGACTTAACTGTGGCGAAACCCTTTTGAAGTTCTTAAAAGAAAAGTATACATTTGCTTTTAGCAGGCAAATGTATATCATCTTATTTACTAAAAGCATCCTGATTTATACATTTCCTTATAGCAGGCAAATGTATATCATGTTTGTCATTTATTAACCCCTTTCTTGCTTAATGTAGTTTTTATTACAATGAGCTCATGGTTAAATGGATGCTGTGCGACCCAAAAAGATTACTGTTCAAACAAGCTAATAAAACAAGCTAATACTGAACACATGTATGTGTCTTCAAAGTGTATGTGCAGTATGTGTCTTCAAAGTGTATGTGTGTTTGTAATGTTAAGCAGATGCCTAATGGTGCTGCTTGGTGCTCAACATGGGCCCATAACCTTTGACCCATTAGGCCATAGCCTTTGCTATGAGACTCATAGCCTTTGGTATCAGATATGTGTATGAAACCTATAACTAACTTAAATGTATTATTTCATTTAAGAAACTTAATATTATAATAGAAAAACCACCATAGTATCAAATTAAATATTAGAGGTGTAACAGTACATAGCATTCACAGTTAAGTTAAATTTCGATACAATTAGGGGGACAGTTATTATAAAAATGTAATATTTAATTTGCCCACATAAAAATACTTTAGTATACTATAGCATTTACTCAGAAACCAGAGTAAAAGCCCCAGTTACTAGTATTTTTTAACCTTGGGGGATAAATAGGGCCTCTGTAATTAAGACGTCAAACCTGTATGTCACTTCAGAATGTTTATAACCACAAACTTATGCAACAGAAAAATGCAGTTGACAACAACATTCTGCATCTACCAGAACCCAACAAAAATGTGAAGGTGAGTAGGACCACATATGAATTTAAAAAATTTGACTTACCAACACCATGTTTTTCAACTTTTTGTTTTAGCAGTTCCACCTCCTCTGAGCTCCAACAACCTTTTTTCACATTCTCCTGAAGACAATGTAGATATCTGAGAAAAAAATAGCAAAATTATTTTCACAAGTTTGAATATTGTTGTACACAATCACCCTATAAACATTTTCATAATGCTTGAAATTGCACAGGGACGATTCTTAAGATTTCGGTTTCGTCGCTTCAATACAATTAGGTTAGGCATCTACAAGTAATACCCTTAAACAGGTTTTTATATTTATATAACATACAGGTACATCTCAAAAAATTAGAATATCATGAAAAAGGTCAATATTTTTTTGTCACTCATTTCAGAAAGTGAAACCCATATATTATATAGATTCATTACACATAAGAGTGAAATATTTCTTGAAATTTTGATGATTATGGCTTACAGATAATGAAAACCCAAAATTCAGTGTCTCAGAAAATTAGAATATTACATAAGATCAATAAATAAAGGATATTTTAAACAGAAATGTCAGGCTTCTGAAAAGTATGTTCATTTCTACCAGAAAGACTCGGGAGGCAAAATGTTTGGCAATAAACATTTATTAAACAACTGGGGGCCGTTTCAATAAGGAGGTTCAACCAACTCTAGGTTAAACCTTGAACTCAGAGTTGGTTTACTTAGAAATTAGAAACTTTGAGTTTTTGGTTTCAGAACAGCTGATTTGAGTTAGTTCAATTTACTCTGGGTAGGCTTACCCTGGGTTAAGCATGTGCACCACGATTATAAAAAGCCATAATCAATGGAGCTCCGATATTACGATTCACCATGGCAACGGCACCAAAAAAAGCAACATGGCGGCAGAAAGCACTTGAGAGTGAGGCACACTTTCCGCTCTACATACAGTGGATTTACTGATGTGCTAAAAATGACTTAAGTTTAAATTAATAAATAGATAAATGTACCAATAAACAAACAAATTAATCATTAAATGAATGAAACTCTAGTTACGCGACTGAGACGCCATGGTGTATAGGACACCTGTAAGGGCGTCACACTCTCGGGCAAAATTAGACTGATCGCCGGTTCGAACACTGCTCTGAGCAGATTTCAGTTGGAATGGCTGCACATCAAAATTATTTGTTTATTACCTTTATCGCTTCATGTCTGCATGTATGTCTGTATTTATTAATTTATTTATTCATGCACTTTATTTATACACTTTATTAAGTTATTTCTCATCGTCTGTAGAAAATTATGCTCTGATGTAATACACGTACGGTGGCTGATGTTATTGATGTAAGGATGGATGAGATATATTTTGATATATCTAATTCACTGTAAAGAAAAACGGTACAGGTTTAATAAAAATGCACAGGGAAATGACAAAATTCCACTCGGGTCCTAAATTGCTGAAATCAAAATACATCCCAATGAATGAATGCAGCCTCTTCATGAATCCTCTATAAAGGCACATATGACATACAAGTCACTGAGATGGTCTCTGTGTGATCAAAATGTGTGCCATGAATGAATGTATTAATTAATGTATTTTAATTATGTGTGCTTGTGCTTTAAAAAGGGGGAGGAGATCAAAATAAACTCTGGGTTTACCAAAGAAAACCTGCTCCCGACCAGGTTAGGTTCACAGAGTAAGTTACTGTGGTTACTGACTCTGAGTATAAGTGACCTCTCCTTTAGAAACGGCCTTGAGTTACCCCGCTTTCTCGGGTTTGACATACCTCACATTCTGACACGGAAAACCCAGAGTTTCCCTCATTTCAGGGTTAATATACTCAAAGTTTTCACTAAACCTCCTTTCTGAAACGGGCCCCTGATCGCGACAAGGTGCGAATATGGTAAATGTATATAGTTCTTTGGCGTAAGCCCTGTCCGTAGCTCGCACCCAGAGGGTCAAGAATTCCTGCACTTCCTGCTTGAAAATGAAGGCAGGGGCGCAGCCAACCCCCCTGGGGTTAATGGACAGGGACCATCCTGATGGTGGTGGGGAGGATGGGGGTGAATGTCTGCTGCTTCAACTACAAACGCAAACAGAGTGTAAGTGGCGATCTTATATATTCCAGTGTTAGATGGTGATTGGTTAGGTGATGATTGGCTAGGTCTATACATAGTGAGTGATGCAAGATTGACTTGCGCTGAAGCTTACATTTCTACCAGAAAGACTCGGGAGGAAAAATGTTTGGCAATAAACATCAATCACGACAAGGTGCGAGTATGGTAAACGTATATAGTTCTTTGGCGTAGGCCCTTGTCCGTAGCTCGCATCCAGAGGGTCAAGAATTCCTGCACTTCCTGCCTGAAGATGAAGGCAGGGGTGCAGCCAACCCCTAAGAATGGTCAGGGACTTGCCTCTGGAGCGGGACCTACCCCCAAAGAATTGAATAGAGAAAATGCTACCCACCGGTTGAAGTTTCTTGAGGTTCCTGGATAACAGATTAGCAAAAATTGTTAGTAAGATATCCAATGTAACATCCACCGAGCCGTGAGTGAAGCTATTAATATAGTCGTACTCTAGTGAACCTCCGTTACGTGGAAACATTGTGGATGTGGGAGGTTGTGAGGGAGTGAAGAGCCATAAAGGTTGGTTGGTTACTAGTAGGGGACTATTCTGAATATCCCTTGGGGATTATAACTGTGAAACTAGAGCCTCGAAAGGCCACAACGTGTAGACGAGGCCTCGATAGGCCACAACGTGTAGACGAGACCTCGATAGGCCACAACATGTAGACGAGGACCCGATAGGCCACACATAGAGACGAGGCCCGATAGGCCACACATAGAGACGAGGCCCCTATAGGTCAAACATGGAGACGAGGACCCGATAGGCCACAACATAGAGACGAGGCCCCGATAGGCCACAACATTGAGACGAGGCCCCGATAGGCCACAACATTGAGACGAGGCCCCGATAGGCCACAACATTGAGACGAGGCCCCGATAGGCCACAACATTGAGACGAGGCCCCGATAGGCCACAACATTGAGACGAGGCCCCGATAGGCCACAACATTGAGACGAGGTCCCGATAAGCCACAACATTGAGACGAGGCCCCGATAGGCCACAACATTGAGATGAGGTCCTGATAAGCCACAACATTGAGACGAGGCCCCGATAGGCCACAACATTGAGATGAGGCCCAGATAGGCCACAACATAGATGAGCCCCCGATAGGCCACAACATTGAGACGAGGCCCCGATAGGCCACAACATTGAGACGAGGCCCTGATAGGCCACAACATAAAGACTAGGCCTCAATAGGCCACGGCATAGAGCCGAGTGTTGGGGGAAGCAAGACACCACCACCAGTAAATGCATGAAATACCTTAGTCTTGACTTGACAGAGCTTGTTGAGCTTCCGTGATGGTTCTGGAGTCCAGTCTTATGTAGGACTCGAATGCAGATGACGACCATCTGCCCAGCAGTTTTATTGTTGCTGTTGAAATTCCACGTTCAGCGGCTGTCGTGGCTGGTCCGATCCTAAAGGAGTGTCCGGTATAGAGGAGGGGCGGTAGATTGCATGTTTCTGAAACAGTGGCTAGTTGTGTTCTGAACCAGGCTTTGATGGCGGGAGTGCCGTAAAGTAAAATGAAAAGGGGGGAGTTGTAAGGTGTTATGGGACGGACTTTAAGATAGTTCATCATTGAAGTGAACGGACAGAAGCTGTTGTTGATTCTAGGGAGAGTTACTGTGACGCTGGATCTTTGTGTGTCATTTTTTGAGTGTTTGAGGAAGAGTGAGAAGATGTTGGAGGAAAACTGAATGTCAGAAAGAGAAAGACCTCGTGAATGATCGTAATTTTTTGAGTCTGAAGTAAATTCCCTGGGCGCATGAAACCGTGAAAAGCTGTGAGAAACAGCCTCTAGCAGGGTATTGACGTATGAGGGGAAAAGACTGTTGCGTAGGGAAGTAATTAATCTGTGTAATACAGATAAGGTGATGGGTTTAAGTTTATCTGGAGGATTGGTAGATGATTTGGATAAACCTTTGAGCAACAGCGCACGGAAGGTACGGTGAAGAGACTCAGATAATTGGGGTTAAAACATCTGGCGTAGAATTGAATGCCTGCCAGCAATCTATGGACAGAGGAGATTTTTAGATTGCGATTCTCGTGGTTGTAGACTAGGAAGGAACAGACTGTCGTAATCATAATGGGAAATAGGGGAATTTGGAAAGAGAAAAAAAACATGGTGAACTGAGACCAGGCGGAGATATAGGTGTTTAATGTGGATGGAGCCACGCTTTTAGCTATATAGCGTCTGACCGATATTAGGAGATCGTCTAATCTAACGTTATGTCCTCTAGGGTGGGGCAGGGTATTGGGTCCTGATTGGCTGAGGGGCATAGCCATCTGAAAGCCTGTAAACGAAGATGAGAGAGTGCATCACCTATGACGTCGCGGTGGCCTGGATTATGTACAGTTTTGATGATAAAATTATGGAGGACTGACTGCCAGATCAGACGTCGCATGAAAAGTATAATCGTCTGGCAGGGAGATCTCCCTTTGTTGATGATGGCTACTGTCGCCTCATTATCGCAGAACATCGTGATGCGTTTACGAGACCACGCTGAACCCCAGATGATGCTCGCTACCGCTAAATGATAGATCTCGTGAAGAGCGGAGGAAACGAAACCTGAAGCCGGTTTGGGGAATTCATTTGGCCACTTTTCGGTGAACCATTGGCCTTGAAAAAATCCCCTGAAGTAGACAGAGGGGGCGGCGTCTGTAAAGAGTTGTAAATCTAGGGACTATACGGAAGCGTCGTCGTAAAAGAAAGATATTCCGTTCCAATTATTTAGCAGGTAGGACCAAAATCTGAGATCAGAGGACTTCCTTCATCTAGCAAAATCAAGTCATTTAGATTAGGTACGGAATGGTTCGGGGTTAACATACGGGAGATGAATGTTCTTCCTTGTGGGATTATGCTCATGGCAAAGTTTAAGTGCCCTAGCAGCGAAACCATGTCTCGTTTAGATGCTACGCTGCGCGATGAAAACTCTTCCATGAAGGACCGGATTCTTCGGAGCTTATCGCTTGGGAGGGAAGCTTGCATTTTATCTGTATCGAGTAGTATAACTAAAAATTCTAACGCTTTAGAAGGGCCCTGTGTTTTCTCGTTTGACAGAGGAACTCCGAAGTCGTAAAAGGTCTGTTTGAGGGTGTCGAGAATGGAAGTTTGGGAATTAATAAGTAAAAAATCGTCGAGTAAATGTAAGACGAAGTGCAGTTTATAGACATTCAGCAGGATCCAACACAGAGCTTCGGAGAGGCAATTGAAAATGTGAGGGCTGCTTCTGCGACCAAACGTGAGTCTCGCTGCGAAATAAAATTTTGACTCCCATTTTACTCTGAAAAGATGCCGGTCTGCAGGGTGTATTGGTATATTCTTGAAAGCGTCCGTAATGTCGGCTTTGGCTAGCCAAGCTCCTTGGCCGGCTATCTTTATTAGCTGGATGGCGTTATCGACTGAGGCATGATACATGGAGAATGGTTCTGATGGAATACATTCGTTGATGCTTGCTGTCGTGCTAGAGTGCGGAGAAGACATGTCAAAAATGAGGTGTTTTTTACCCGAATATTTTCGACTAGTATTGTGTAATTTCTGAGCACATATAAACACAAACAGGATATATTTTACATGTATTGAGTAATTTCTGAGCACATATAGATATATTTTACATGTATTGAGCACTGTTGTTCACCACAGTTATAAATGCACTTGATAAAATACCTAAAAAGTATTACGAAGTATTCATAGGAACATTAGTATATAAATGGGTTGATCTGAAATCACATTTAATAAGAATCAGAATCAGAATCAGAATCAGAAGAGCTTTATTGCCAAGTGTGCTTGCACACACAAGGAATTTTCTTTGGTGTTGGAAGCTTCTAGTACAGACATTCAACACAATGACAATACAATATAATACGATTTACAGTCTAAAAGATTCTAAATTGTGCATATATAAAATAAAGACTATTTTACAGAAAATGGGGGATAATAACATATAAGAGACATTGTACAGGGTAGTATATAGTAGAATAAACATATTGTATGTACACTTGTGCAAATGGATAATTTAGTAAGTAGAGGTAGTGTTATATGCATGTATACATAAGATGTAGATATAATAAGGCACTATAGTGCACACTATAGGAGTAGTGGAAGTGGAATATTGCTCTTAAGGAGCAGTTATCTGTTTAGGAGGGAGATTGCCTGGGGGAAGAAGCTGCTTCTGTGTCTGGAAGTCCTGGTGTTTGGTGCTCTAAAGCGCCGGCCAGAGGGCAGCAGATCAAAGAGTTTGTGTGCTGGGTGTGTGGAGTCAATGATGATTTTTCTTGCCCTGTTTTTCACTCTGGAATCGTACAGGTCCTGAAGTGTGGGCAGAGGAGCACCAATAATTTTCTCAGCACTACGAACTGTCCGTTGTAGTCTTCGTAGGTCTGATTTGGTGGCCGAGCCATACCAAACAGTAATTGAAGTGCACAGAACAGATTCGATGACCACTGAGTAGAACTGGGTCAGTAGCTCCTGTGGTAGGTTGAACTTCCTCAATTGACGGAGGAAGTATAACCTCTGCTGGGCCTTCTTTACAATGGAGTCTATGTGGGACTCCCACTTCAGGTCCTGAGAGATGGTGGAGCCCAGGAACCTGAATGACTCCACAGTATCCACAGTGCTGTCCAGGATGGTGAGGGGAGGAAGTGATGGAGGGTTCCTTCTGAAATCCACTATCATCTCCACTGTCTTGAATGCATTCAGCTCTAGGTTGTTTTGACTACACCAGGCAGCCAGCTGAGCAACCTCCTTTCTGTAGGCAGATTCATCACCGTCTTGAATAAGGCCAATGACTGTGGTGTCATCTGCAAACTTCAGGAGTTTGACAGAAGGGTCTGTAGAGGTGCATTCGTTTGTGTAGAGTGAATATAGCAGTGGAGAAAGAACACATCCTTGAGGAGCTCCGGTGCTGATGGTACATGTGCTGGATTTAAATTTTCCCAACCTCACTAGCTGCTGCCTGTTCGACAGGAAGTTAATAATCCACTGACAGGTAGAGGTTGGCACAGAGAGCTGGGTAAGCTTGGGCAGGAGGAGGTCTGGGATTATGGTGTTGAAGGCCGAGCTGAAGTCTACAAACAGGATCCTGACGTAAGTCCCTGGTCTGTCTAGGTGTTGTAGGATGTAATGCAGTCCCATGTTTACTGCATCGTCCACAGACCTGTTTGCTCGGTAAGCAAACTGGAGGGGATCAAGAAGTGGTCTGGTGATGTCCTTCAGGTGGGCCAGTACAAGTCTCTCAAATGACTTCATGACCACAGATGTTAAAGCAACAGGCCTGTAGTCATTAAGTCCAGATATTTTGGGTTTCTTCTGTACAGGGATGATGGTGGAGCGTTTGAAGCATGAAGGGACTTCACACTGCTCCAAAGATCTGTTAAAAATATTAGTGAAGATGGGCGACAGCTGCTCCGCACAGACTTTCAGGCAGGAGGGTGAGACATTGTCTGGGCCTGGTGCTTTTCTGATCTTTTGTTTGCGGAAAAGCTGGCAAACATCCTCTTCGCAGATCTTAAGTGCAGGTTGAGTGTCAAGAGGAGGTGTTAATGGTATAGCAGAGATAGGGTCAGGGCGGGTGTGAAGGGTGAGACTCTGCATTTCAAAACGACAATAGAAGTCGTTCAGGTCGTCAGCCAGTCGTTGATTACCCATAGACTGAGGGGATGATGGCTTGTAGTTGGTAATGTCTTTCAGGCCTTTCCACACTGATGCAGGGTCGTTGGCTGAAAACTGGTTCTTCAGCTTTTCAGAGTAGCTTCTCTTAGCTGCTCTTATCTCCTTTGTCAGTGTGTTTTTGGCCTGATTATACAAGACTTTGTCCCCACTTCTGTAAGCATCTTCTTTGGCCTGACGAAGCTGTCTCAGTTTCATTGTAAACCATGGTTTGTCATTGTTGTATGTTAAGCGAGTCCTGGTGGGAATACACATGTCCTCACAGAAGCTGATGTAGGATGTCACTGTGTCAGTTAACTCATCCAGATCAGTGGCTGCAGCTTCAAAGACACTCCAATCCGTGCAGTCGAAACAGGCTTGTAAGGCCCGCTCTGTTTCGCTGCTCCATCTCTTTGCTGTTCTTGCTACAGGCTTGGCAGATTTAAGCTTCTGTCTGTAGGTCGGAAGAAGATGAACCAGGCAATGATCAGAGAGACCCAGAGCTGCTCTGGGAACAGAGTGGTATGCATCCCGTATTGTGGTGTAACAGTGATCCAGAATGTTGCTGTCTCTGGTGGGGCATGTGATATGCTGCCTGTATTTTGGCAGCTCACGGGAGAGGTTTGCTCTGTTAAAGTCCCCAATAATAATAATAAGAGAATCCGGGTGTTGCTGCTCCGTGTCAGTGATGTAATCCGCCAGCTGTTGCAGCGCCGCGCTCGCACAAGCATGTGGAGGAATGTAAACATTCACGAGAATAAATGAGGAAAACTCGCGTGGCGAATAAAAAGGTTTGCAGTTGATAGAGAACGCTTCTAAGTACGAAAAGCACATCTTCTTCAGTGTTGTTATATCTCTGCACCAACCTTCGTTTATATAAAAACATAATCCACCACCACGTGTCTTCCCTGTTGACTCGGCAATGCGATCCGCTCTGAACAGCTGAAAACCCGGCAGATGTAACGCGCTGTCCGGTATGGTGTCATTGAGCCATGTTTCTGTGAAACACAGCGCAGCGGAGTTGGAAAAATCTTTGTTTGTCCTGGTGAGTAAGAGTATTTCGTCCGTTTTGTTGGTAAGGGAGCGGACATTCGCCAGGTGTATACTCGGCAGCGGGGTCCTAAATCCGCGTCGTCGGAGTCTGACGAGCGCACCCGCTCGCTTTCCCCGCTTGCGTCTTTTAGAGCGTTTGTACAGAGCTGCCGCTCCTCCGAGTAAAATGTCCAGTAAGACGTCTGAATTTTCAAAATTAGGGAAAAGATTGATAGAAGGGCATTGCTTAATGTTAAGCAATTCGTCCCTGGTAAAGGTGATAGAAGAAGAGTAGCTTAAAACAGGAAAAACAAACAAAAAAGACATAAGTACTAGAGCACTCCAAACCGAGGCAGCCATCCGCGGCGCCATCCAATGATTACATATAAGTAGGTTTATGATAATGATTTGATTATTTGAAGATGAATTGATGATTTAATGATACAATCTGTACCTGTAACCAATGATTGTTCATATAAATGCACTTAATGTCACTTTAAGCATGTTTAAAGCACATTTGAGCACAATGTAACAAGGTAAAATCCAGTGATGTTTTTAGAGGCCTAAAGTTTGAAGCATGTTGTGCTCTCTCTGAAACCTGGGGATTTTCCACTGTTTAAAAGTAACCATGATCACGCACGTACGCCAAGGTGTGTTTGGTGGTCTCGTATGGAGACCATGGCTTGTTTGGTGGTCTCGTGTGGTAACCATTGTATGCAAATTATTTTAAAAATGAGGTAATAGCCAGCGTACCACCATTAGATACGTACCTTGTTGCCTGGGACTTATTGGTGGCAGGCAATTAACAATTGGTTAATAAAAATAAGAGATAACAGGAAAGTACCTGATTGGTTTTAGAAGAGACCACCTTTCAGAAGTTTTACTATAACTGTAGACTGGAAAACACTTGGTTTTGAGACAACTTGGAACATCTCACTTTGTTTGGCTCGAGCAAATAAAGTTAACTCCTTGACACCCGGACCTTCTTTGTCTGAGAGATTTTTTGAACTACAAGACTGATATTTTTCCACAACAGTAGCGACGCCGAGCGAGTTGATGCGAAACTGGGAATAAATAGGAGAAACGAATGGGCCCATGACATAGCCTTTATTGACTTCTTTCTCTAACAGTGCTGAGACTATTTCTGGTTCAGATAGAGTAGATTGCAAATTCTTTGCCACGATAGAGGTTGTGAAATGGGATGTGAACCCGACCCGAAACCCTTGAGATAGCCCGTTAATTAAATAATCAACGAAGCACGGATCGGGGTGTGTAGAGAGGTAGCTTGAGAGGACTGGGACATTAATAGGTGTAGATGTGTGACTAATCAGAATTTTGTCCGAGTGGCAGCCTTCTCTCGGATTGCAGGCCTGTATCAACGTGGGCAGACTGATTTCGGGTGTGGATCCTTGCAAAAGCTACAAATGTGGGCGAATTTGCATTGGGGAACAGAACAAACAGATTCGTTAAAGTTATTACATAGAGAAGTTCCGTTAAATTCCAAAATATTGCGCCTCCTAGCGTCTGAACGCTGTCTTACTTTTCCAGCACCAGGGACAGAGGGCAAAACTGGACTAGCGGCTGTTTTGGGGCAGAATTGTGCAGAGTGTCCGTGAGAGCTACATATTGTGCATGTTAGTGTCGTTTGGCCTCCAAAATGACAGACGAGCAGTTCTGTTCTGTGTCTATGATGGACCAGTCTATTCTCGAGTTAAAGAGAGCGATTTTGGGGAGGCAGATTTTGCTGAGAAGGAATTATGGTATGCGTAGAATAGTGTACCCCGTAACGTTGATTGAAGTCTGCCATTGTTGCTAAATATATGATCTAGTTATTACCTCCTGCTAGGAATACTTGACACAGAATGTCTCTGTAAATGCTGAAAGCGATTACGAATTCGCCGAATGACAGGTTGCGTCGCAGTCTAGGTTCGGAAGCTTTTAGAAAGACTGCCCCGTCACCACAGTCGACCATTTTCCTGTCGGCTGCAGGCAAAGGGAGTAGAAGTGTAGCCAAATTAATGTCCTTACCTTGGATGATGTTATTTCTTAGGTGAGGGGACACTGTGGCTGCTGCAGATGAGACAAATTGCCTACCGAAAGCTTGCGCTGGAACGGCAGTGGCGAGGGTGAATTGATGCGTCGTGAGCGGAACGCAGGCATCTTGGAAAGGTGTCAGGATTATATTAGTAGCTGCTGCAGGAGTGGAACTTGAAGGCATGCTCAGCAGATTACTTAATTCGAGGGGAGGAAGGAGACCTGTCGAGGATCCGGAGCTCGTTTGGATATTAAATCCTGTTTTGTTGAGGGTGTTTTTGAAGTTCGCCATTTTTGATTGGAGGCCTTTAACTGTATCTGAGAGATTTTGTACGACCTGAATTAGCTGATCGTTTGCGTTGCTGGTTGCGTGTGGAAGAGAGGGGATCCGTGTAGTCTGCGTGCCTCTTTTGGCTGGGCGAGGTGAAGAGGATTTCTCGGTCCGCTTCCTACCAGCTTGTTTTGGATGGGCCGATGGCGCTGAAGTTGTTGGAGTAGCGTCTGAGGTAGCGGGAGGGTTACCCAGCGTGTTGGAGGCCAAGAGGAGCAGATCATCTTTGGAAAGACCTGGATTAGCTCGAATACCTGTGGCCTCGAGTGTTCTGGTGATGTCTCCTGATGACCACTGTGCCCATGGAGAATCACGGCATTGGATCCTAGAGCTACGCCTCATGTTGATATGAGATGGGGGGACGAATTCTTCGTCAGAATCTGTATACTCACAGAAGAGGTTAGCGTTCTGTGACATCTTTTTAGTCTGCTGTTTTGCTGCAAACTGAATGTCTGCTGCTTCAACTGCAAACGCAAACAGAGGGTAAGTGGCGATCTTATATATTCTAGTGTTAGATGGTGATTGCCTGGGTCTATACGTAGTGATTGATGCAAGATTGAGCTTTTGGTACCTTTGGCAGTGTGGGCAGGTGCCAAGTCCTGCTGGAAAATGAAATCAGCATCTCCATAAAGCTTGTCAGCAGAAGGAAGCATAAAGTGCTCTAAAATTTCCTGGTAGATGGCTGCGTTGACTGTGGACTTCAGAAATAACAGTTGACCAAAGTCCTCTTTTCAGATTAAAGTAAATTTTGCATTTCATTTGGAAATCAAGGTCCCTGAGTCTGGAGGAAGAGTGGAGAGGCACAGAATCCATGTTGCTTGAAGTCAAGTGTGAAGTTTCCACAGTCATTGATGATTTGGGCTGCCACGTCATCTGCTGGTGTTGGTCCACTGTGTTTTCTGTGTTTTTTATTTAGTTTAAGACATTACTGCATGAATACTGTTAAGATAGTGAGCTATAATGTCAAGGGTTTGCGTAGTCCTATAAAGAGGAAAAAAATGTCAAGCAAATTGAAAAGAATGGTCAAATTGTTTTTCTGCAGGAGACCCATCTCTCAGAAAATGAACACGAGAAACTGTCTAAATCATGGGGTCAACCGGGGGTCCACGGTGGAACTGCAAGGGGTCCGCTAATTACCGTTTACTCAACTGCAACTTTTTGTTAAAAATGTAAAGCATGGGTACAGAAATATTACAAACAAGCTGCACACGTGAGCATTATTGAAGCTGCACACGAGCGCATTGCAATTTTAACCTGCGAGCGAGCAACATCCATTCAGGCAGCAGAAGCGATGGAAGAAACGTTACATCTGCATCATAAAAACCGGTAGGTTTAGATTCAGTGCATTCTCTGTCTCTCTTACAATAAGTTCAGAGTAAGTTACCTATGAAAAGACTAGCTTGCAAATAAAGTGCATTGTTATTTATTTCTGAACTTCGGTTTAAAAGGCAAATGACACCACACCGCTTCTGCATTGTAAACTCTGACAAAAGTATCATACGTGTTTAAAATCAATGAAACGCGCACCATGTACTAGTGGTGCACATCAAACAAGTTGCCCCAAAAATAACGCAGACTCATGCATGTTGCTCTCCTTAGTCTGATATGATGCTCTGCAGAAAAAACTCGTGAATTTGCCGTGACAATGCGGATCCACGAGAAAGACAACAGAGCTATTAATTATAAAATAGCAGTGTGTTCTGCAACACACAGAGAAACGGAAGAAAAAAAAAGAATTACACTTGATAAAACGTCCTGCTTTTACAACAGAATGCATAACATCTGCACTGATTTCTTTCGCATCCAGAGACAACCCCTACCTCCACTAGAATAGTCTTTGTGCCATTAACCAGGGCCAGTCATCTCATTGAAGCCTTAATAAAAATCTAAGGTTCAGGATAAGTAAATGTTTAATTGTACATCTCACAGTAAAATGAAAATGTATGATGCTACAAATCCCTTAAAATAAGCAAACAATCTATATTAACAATAGAAATAATGCACAGAAAAGTGTCACAACCGGGGAGTGACAAGGGGGAAGAACCCACGTGCAGGCAGCAGTTGTACAAGAAACATACTTTATTTATAACAAATCCCCAATGATGCGGTAAAACACGGACAGGACTAAAATGACTAAACTAAAAATAAACACTTCCCACGAGGGGGATAAAACAATCGGAAACAGAATAAACTAAAACTTACAGTCAACAAGAACCAGACTAAAATAATAAACATGATGCAACATACTAACAAGGTGACAAGTAGACATGGCAGGGTAATCCAATAGGGTAAGGTACATACAAGGCAACGAAGCAAACAGGCAAGGTATATAATAAGACTAGGCAAAAACAGGTAGTGCGAACACGTAGTGTAAGCATAAGTACCAGTACGAACAAGCACAGGACAGCAGACACGATGGCATTATATAGGGAAACTAACAAGGGGTAAATTAACACTAGGCAGGTGTGGGGAATGAAACACTAAAGGAAAGCTAAACGATGAAACAAGAGGGGTGAGACGAGACCAGAGAGAACGCATGTTATGTCAGAACCAACAATAACATGTCTCTCTCCACACAAAACATGAGGCTCTGTCATAATCCTGCCACTAGACCAAGAAAGATATGACATGATGAGGCAGAATCATGACAGAAAAGTATGTATGTGCAACAGTCCATGCATCTCTCATCTAAGAGGTCCTTGCCCCGAAAAACGTTGAATACCCCTGGTCTAAATCATGGGTCACTCAGGTATTTTTTCCTCTCACTCATCAGGATGTCAGAAGGGGGGTGGCAATATTGCTCCATAAATCAGTACAATCCAGTGTATATTCAAACTATACAGAAAACGAAGGATGATTTATTCTAATTAACGTCACCTTATCTGGGGATCTGATTTCACTGGTTAACATATATGCACCTAATGAGATAAATACCAAGTTTATAAAGAAAATGTTTGTTTTGATTAATGAGAAGGCACAAGGTAGGCTGCTTATGGGAGGAGACTTCAATTGTGTTCTATCCAGACTCAACTAGATAGAAATACCTTTTCGCACAACCCCCTCTCTCTAATGAGTAAGGCCTTGAAGAACAACTGGAATCAGGGAGGATAGACATTTGTAGACACCTACCCCCGAGATAGAGACTTTACTCTCATCCACATAACACATATGTAATAAAGCTCAATAAAACGGAAGGAAGGAGGCGGGAACCGATGAACAATCAAACACTCTAATCAAAAATAAATAAACAATAAAGAGCAGCAAAACAGGCCGGCAGCAACTTACGGACGACTACCGGCCACACGAACATAAACAAAACTTAAATGTGCGGGCCCGGTCCTCTCTCGCCATATTCTCCTGCCATTCGTCCTTTTATGCTTCCGATCTCCTCCTCGCTTCCTCCTCCCACGGCTCTCGTCATGCCTCCCTCGTCACAACATACTTTTGTTATATACTAGAATATATATTTTGGGGTTTCTGGGGATGAAATGCTGTTATTGATTGTAAACACATAACATTACATTATCAGATCATGCGATAGTATCATTTATATTGGATACTGAAGGGGATGCCTCTGCTAAATTTAGGTGACTAAACACTTCCTTGTTAGGTTATCCAGCATTTCTAAAAATATATTAGATCTGAGTTTAAATATTATCTAGACACGAATAACACTGGGGATGTGTATCTGCAGTCACTCTCTGGGAGGCAGCAAAAGCTGTATTGAGGTGTAGAGTGATTGCCTATGCAGCTGCCTTAAAGAAAGCAAAAATAGCTAAGCACCCCGAATTAGAAAATAATTTTTTTATATTTTATTGCTGGATAAGCAACACAAACAGAACATCACCGCTGGTTATCTAACTCTACTTTCATAGACAAGGAGGCAATTAATGAACTGCTCACTGAAAATGTCGAGCGGAACTAAGGATTTCTAAAACAACATTTCTATGAGTATGGCTCTAGAGTGAGTAAGCATCTTGCATTCAAGCTTGGGAAAGAAAGGGGGCTTGGCATAATTCGAAAAATCAGAACTAAATCTATAAACAGACCTTTTATTTTTAAACCGAAAGAGCTATATTCAGAAAACAAAGAAGCAATAGATATAGAAGAGATGGATGCATATTTCAAAGAAATTATTTTTAACTCAGATGAGCAGCATTGATTCTGAGGCCATTAATGTCCCTATTACTGAGCAAGAGATCAGTGAGGCTTTTTTATGATTAAAAAACAATAAAAGTCTTGGGACTGATGGGTTTAATAATGAAGACATTTAGCAATCAAATTTTCCCACTGTTAGCAGAAGCGTATAAGAATAATAAATTGCCAGCTACGTGGAAAGAAGCTATCATATCGGTTATTCATAAAGATGGGGAAGCGGACTGTGCCGGATACAGACCCATAGCTCTCCTCAATATGGCTTGTAAATTACTGACTTCAATTTTAACAAATTGAGTAAATACAGTAATAACATCCGTGATACATAGCGATCAAACAGGATGTATAATCAGGAGGAGTCTGCAAGCTAATATTCTGAGTTTACTTTATATTATGATCTATAGTTCAACTCTTTCAGAACCGTGTATGCTTTTCACCGGGTGTCTTGGCCTTTTCTCCTCAAAGTGTTAGAAAAATATAGATTTGGTCCTAACTTTATTCACTGGATAAGACCGCTTGTCACGGAATGAGTGGTGTGAAGAACCCAAATGCAGGCAGCAGTGAAGGGGTTAACAAAACAAGAATTTATTACACAAAAAACACAAAACAAAAACCCACAAGGGGGTGTAAATACAAGAACGAACTAGAGTGCAAACTGGAACAAAACACTTCCCTCGGTGGGGAAAAACAAACTAAACAGAACACGACACAACGTCTTAAATAAGGCAAAGTATATAAACTAACAGAACAGGAACACACTCAAAAACTTGAACAGACACGAGGATAATTCCAAGACGACACACTGGCGAATACAGACAAGGCACAACCACCACATGGAACGGAGTACAGTACAATCCACGAGCACAAGACAAAGAAACAAGAGGGTATTTAAAGGGAAGGCAAACGAGGGATAACGACATGGGGCAGGTGTGGGACATTAAACACTCAGGGAAAGATAACGAGGAAACGAGAGGAATGGGGCCAATGACAAGACACTGGAGAGAACGCATGTTATTGTTAAAAGGACAATAATATGTTTCTCTCCACACATAACCAAAGACTTTGTCATGGCTCTGCTACAGGACCAAGAAAAACATGACTAAGGAAGCAGAGCCATGACAGAAGCCCCCCCTTTAATGAGCACCTCCAGGTGCTCACCAAGGGGTAGACGGAC